>NW_026000185.1:29818868-29820996 GCF_001458135.2 Marmota marmota marmota
TTGGTGGTACTGAGTGTTGAACCCTGGGGTACTTTACTACTGAGCTACTTCCCCAGGTCTTTAATTTTTTTTTTATTTATTTAGGATTTCACTAAGTTGCTGAGGTTGACCTGAACTTGTGATCCTCCTGCCTCAGCCTCCCAAGTGGCTGGGATTACAGGCGTGTGATGCTCGCCTGGCTCCAGGTTTCTTCATTCCTTTTATATCCTTTATCCTCTATAATCACCTGGGAACCTATAATTATCCCCATTCTGTAGATGAGCAAACTGAGACTTAGAGATGTGAAGTAAAGGTCATCCAGCTACTGAGGGAAGCTGGTGGTCCCCAGCAGAGCTGTGGGGAGGTTGTGGGATCAATAGGGCTTTGGCTGGTGCCTACTTTCCCCCAGGCTCAGTTTTTTTTCCTATGTGTGTCTTCTCTCCTCTGCAGGTACTTCAGGTAATGCCTTCTGATAGTTTCTTCTTTTCCATTGTTCGCGACCCAGCGGCTCTGGCCCGCTCTGCCTTCTCCTACTATAAATCCACCTCATCAGCCTTCCGCAAGGCACCATCTTTGGCTGCCTTCCTGGCCAACCCTCGAGCCTTCTACCGGCCTGGAGGCCGTGGGGACTACTATGCTCGAAATTTGCTATGGTTTGACTTTGGCCTGCCCTTCCCTCCAGAGAAGAGGATCAAGAGAGGGAATCCCAAAGACCCTGACTCCCACCAGGGGCATGTTTTGCCTTCTGGCACTGGCCCTCGAGCCCAAATCCTAGATCCCAATGCTCTCTTGCAGCCTGTTTCCACTGTTGCTGATGGTCACAGCCAGGCAGTCAGCCCTACCTCTTTCAATTTGGGGTCCTCATCCTTCATTCAGTGGGGCCTGGCCTGGCTGGACTCTGTTTTTGACCTGGTCATGGTGGCTGAGTACTTTGACGAATCACTGGTTCTGCTGGCAGATGCCTTGTGCTGGGGTCTGGATGATGTGGTGGGTTTCATGCACAATGCTCAGGCTGGAGGTGAGCAGGGCCTCAGGGCTGCTGGCACTGGTGGACTAACTGCTGAGGATCAGCAGCTGACGGCTCGGGCCAGAGCCTGGAACAACCTGGACTGGGCTCTCTATGTTCACTTCAACCGCAGCCTCTGGGCACGGATAGAACAATATGGCCAGAGACGACTGAAGCATGCTGTGGCTGAGCTTCGGGCTCGTAGAGAGGCTATGGCTAAACACTGCCTGCAGGGAGGTAAGGCTTTAGACCCCAAATATATCACCAACAGTCAGTTCCGCCCCTTCCAGTATGGGTCAGCTAAAGTTTTGGGCTATTCACTTCGGAGTAGTTTGAGCCCTAAAGACCGGGAGGATTGTGAACGCCTGGCTACCCCTGAGCTACAGTACAAGGACAAGCTGGATGCTAAGCAGTTTCCCTCTCCAGTCTCAATATCCTTGAAGACTTCAAGGCTACTTTCCTCTAGGCATCAAGCTACAGATTAGGACACATGTGATGAGAGTGGGGCTGCCACAAGCAATCTCTGCATCCCTGGGAAAGGATGGAACTTTACCTTGACGTAGACCCCAAGTTTTCTGACCTATGCCTGGGAAACCCAGCAGTGCCTCCCTCCCCTCTCCACTTCCCCAAGGCAGGTCCACGTAGCACTCTCCAAAGTCCCCGGGAGGAGTAAAAGATGGAGAGAGCCACAGAAAGTTTAGGGCATGGTGAGTTGAAATGATAGGTCCATTTCTCTAGAAAACGTTATTGGGTTATGTTCACTTCGTTATGAAATGTTTGTTCAATGAATAAATGATATGAAACTTCCACTTGATATATGTAGGACGGAAACAGGAGGTATGGAGAATAGTTCAGTGAGAAGCTGAATCGGAAGGGATTTTTTAGTATTTTTTTCCCCACAAGAAGCCCGTCTGCAGTCTCCCACCCGCCTCGCAGCAACCTAACGCACCCCGGCCCCGCCCCCTTCTCCAAGGTCGCGACGCACACAGATCTTGGGGCCTCGGAGGCCACACCCCTCCCTTTCCGCTTCCGGTTTTTCACCAGTCATTCAGCCCCCACCACGATTCCGGCGCCGCGGGGTCTGGGTTCCGGGGTTCGTTGCCCGGGTTTCCGGGCCGGGCTGGCGTCTGGGGCCGGCCGGCT
>NW_026000185.1:29821099-29849378 GCF_001458135.2 Marmota marmota marmota
CGTCTTCGCCGCCCCATGGAGTCCCAGTGCGACTACTCGACTGTACTTCCCGGCCGTGCCGCTGCCACCGCGCGCGGAGCTGGCGGGGGACCCGGGCCGGTACCGGGCGCTGCCCCGGCGTAACCATCTGTACCTCGGGGAGACTGTCCGCTTCCTGCTGGTCCTACGCTGCCGGGGTGGCGCCGGGTCTGGTGCCGGGGGCGGCCCGGGCTTGAGCTCCCGAGGGGCCTGGGCAGAACTGGCAACTGCCCTGGCCGCCCTGGCTTCTGTCAGCGCCGGGGGCGTGCTACCAGGGGGCGGTGGCACCAGCGACCAGGACCCAGAACCTCCAGGGGGAGGGGACCCTGGGGGTGGAGGCGTGTTCCGAGGCTGCAGCCCTCTTCTCACCCACGGCCCGGGCCCTGCTACCTCAGGGGCAGCGACCACGGTGAGGAACTTGGGGTAACACGGCACAGGGCTGAGAGCAGTTTGCTGGGTGCCAAATGCAGTTTGGGAGATGGACGCTGGGTACCTAAGGCAGGAGGCAGATGATAGAGGGGAAGGCATGAAGGACCGTTACTGCGGAAATTAAAGGAAGCGTTTTAGGCCGCCTCTGACTCCTGACCTCTTCACCCCTTTCACAATCCCAGCTGCCTGTGGAGGAACCCATCGTATCCACAGATGAGGTCATCTTCCCACTCACTGTTTCACTGGATAGACTGCCCCCAGGGACACCTAAGGCCAAGGTAGGTTGAGCCAGGGTGGAGCTGATGTCTTAATTCAGACACCCTTTCAAGGCCCTGCCACGTCTCTCCTCTTGACCATGGTCCAATGTCTCCTGTACCCAGATTGTAGTGACCGTGTGGAAACGGGAGGTTGAGGCACCAGAGGTCAGAGATCAAGGCTACTTGCGCTTGCTGCAGACCCGATCTCCTGGGGAGACATTCCGGGGCGAGCAGAGTGCTTTCAAGGCCCAAGGTGGGAGGAGACTGCAGGAGGGGAAAAACCAGAGTATGGTATTTGGGGGTACAGAGTGGAGGGGTGATATTGGAAAGTGCCTGATGGGGGAGAAGAGGAAGGTGATTACTGTGAGTTGGGGGGAAAGTCTGGGCCCAGCCCCTCATTTCTTGCCTCTTCCTCTTCTGCAGTGAGCACCCTGCTGACGCTGCTGCCCCCTCCAGTTCTGAAATGTCGACAGTTCACTGTGGCTGGAAAACACTTGACCGTGCTCAAGGGTGAGCAGATCTGCTGGCTCAAGTCTTGGGCATCAGCAAGAGAATTGATTAGATGATAGTTACTTGGGGCAGGCTGATGGGAATGCACAGGCTGATGGGTCAGCTGCCTGGCTGGACTTAGCCCCATGGGAGGGGAGGGAAAAGGAAGAATTCAAGGAGGTAGATCAGTGAGAACAGCTCAGATCTGGTGCCAGTCCCACCACAGTAGGTGACTTATAGTGGGTGGCTCTTGCTGTGTACCTAGTGGTCTTGAGGTATCCTGCTATGCTGAGGCCGACTGGTTACTTCCAACAGTGCTGAACAGTTCCTCCCAGGAGGAAATCTCCATCTGGGATATCCGAATCCTCCCCAACTTCAATGCCAGTTATCTACCTGTCATGCCTGATGGCTCTGTACTGCTGGTGGACAATGTTTGGTGAGGTCCTGGGGAGGGCAGGGCTGTGAAGTGGCAGGGGTGGAGCAGGAGCTGAGCTCTGACATGGGGAGTTGTTCATGTCTTGTCCTCTCTCTCAACTAGTCACCAGTCTGGGGAAGTCTCAATGGGCTCCTTCTGCCGACTCCCTGGTACCTCTGGCTGCTTCCCCTGTCCTCTTAGTGCCCTGGAGGAACACAACTTCCTGTTTCAGCTGAGAGGGGGTGAGCAGCCCCCTCCAGGAGCCAAGGAGGTAAGAATAAAGGGCTCGTGTGTTTGAGGAAAAAGGATAAGAAAAGGCAGTGGAAGGCAAAGGCAAGGGGCTTGACTAGACTGGAGGGGAATTCTGATGCAAGTGATATTGATGTTTGTGTCTCACCTGCAGGGCCTAGAAGTTCCCTTGATTGCTGTGGTTCAGTGGTCCACCCCAAAGCTGCCCTTCACCCAGAGCATCTACACCCACTACCGGTCAGTGTGTGGGGCCCCTACCAGGCACCATCCCGCTCACCTCTGCTGCCTGACCCACATCTAGCTTCCCTCTCTCACTGCTCCTAGCCTGCCCAATGTCCGCCTGGACCGTCCGTGCTTTGTGATGACTGCTTCTTGTGAGTCCCCTGTTCGGACTTATGAGCGCTTCACTGTCACCTACACACTGCTCAACAATCTTCAAGACTTCCTTGCTGTGAGGCTTGTGTGGACCCCGGAGCATGCACAGGCTGGTGGGTCAGCTGCCTGGCTGGACTTAGTTCCATAGGAGGGGAGGGAAAAGGAAGAATTCAAAGAGGTAGACCAGTGAGAACAGCTTAGATCTGGTGCCAGCCCCACCTAGGTGACTTGTAGTGGGTGGCTCTTGCTGTGTACCTGGTGGTCTCCTCAGGATCACAAATAGAGTTTAGAGAGGCATTGGGACAGTGACTTGAAGGACATGGACAATAAGGCTACATTCTGTGGTATGAGCTCTACCTCTCATTGACTAGCTGTGTGACCTTGGGTATGTTATATTACTCTTTGGACATTGGTCTTCACTCCTAATATTTTATGTTTATTTTATTTTTTGGTACTAGGGATTGAACCTAGCTGCGCTCTGCCACTGAGCTATATCTCCTGTCCTTTTTTTTTTTTAATTGTTTTTAGTTGTACATAACACAATACCTTTATAATTAATTTATTTATGTGGTGCTGAGGATCAAATCCAATACCTCACACGTGCAACGCAAGCGCTCTACTGCTGAGCCACAACCCCAGCCCCTCCTGTCCTTTTCTTGTTTGTTTTGAGATAGATTCTTGCTAAATTGTTGAGACTGGCCTTGAACTTGCAATCTTCTTGCCTTAGCCTCCCAAGTCACTGGGATTATAGTGTACCGCCACACCCAGTCCTAATATTTTGGGTTGTTATGAAGATCAATGAGTTAATTGGAACAAAACCCAGCACACACTGTATAGCTGTTGTTACCCTTAACCCTTGGCAAAAGACAACATTTCCTCAGTTTGTTCCACAGAATGCTTTGCAAATCAAATGTGACCATGCTGATGGCGGCCTCTGGGAACTGAGGAACTGTCCAGTGTTCACTGATGCCTGTTTCTGCCCCCAGGAAAGCAGCTGTGTGAGGAGGAACGCCGGGCCATGCAAGCAGCACTGGACTCCATCGTCTGCCACACCCCCCTCAACAACCTTGGCTTTTCCCGGAAAGGCAGTGCGCTCACCTTCAGTGTGGCCTTCCAAGCTCTGAGGACGGGGCTCTTTGAGGTGGGCTAGTGCTGCAGGATGTTGAGGTGGAACAGTCACAGCCCCTAGCTTCTATGGAGGATAATGGGTGGCACTAGAAGGCTGGGCAGAGGGAGAGTGGAACGAGCTCTGACCTGGATCTGTTGAGTGGGAAGGTCTGGGCCCAGAAGCCAGCTGGAATGCTGAGGTGTCTCTCCCCACCTAGCTGAGCCAGCACATGAAACTGAAGCTGCAGTTCACTGCCAGTGTGTCCCACCCTCCTCCTGAGGCCCGGCCCCTCTCTCGAAAGAGCAGCCCCAGCAGCCCTGCTGTCCGGGACTTGGTGGAGAGGCACCAGGCGAGCCTGGGCCGCTCTCAGTCCTTCTCCCACCAACAGCCTTCCCGAAGCCACCTCATGAGGTAGGAAGTGGGGCAGATGTGGCATTGGCCTGGGCAGAGGCTGGAACTAGGGAGCAGGGAGCAGTGTGGAGGCTGAGCAGAGCTCACAGTCTCTGCCTTCTTCCAGGTCAGGAAGTGTGATGGAGCGCAGGGCCATCACACCCCCTGTGGCTTCCCCTGTTGGCCGCCCTCTCTACCTGCCCCCGGACAAGGCTGTGCTCTCTCTGGACAAGATTGCCAAGCGCGAGTGCAAAGTCCTGGTGGTGGAGCCCGTCAAGTAGCACCATGCGGCTCTGCCCCCCCCATATACTACAGAAACCCAAAGCCCCTGGAGGGCTCCTCGCTCTCAGACTGTGCCTCCCCTGGGACACCTCCCACCGTGGGTGAAGAAGCCCAGCAGGGCCGCCTGTCTGTGTCTGCTGATGGATGAGGGCAGAAGTTGTGAAGTGGATGGTGTGGCTGCAGTGCTCCGCCAACAGTGTTTCCCCAAGTTCCTGTGGGGGGGGCTGGCCCTACCCCAGCCCTTCATCCTTGTTCTAAGTTTACAGAGTATTTTCCTCATTCCTATTGTGTCCTTTCTGCCTCCAGCATTCCCCCCCACCCACCCGCAGGGCTGAGTTTAGAAGGTGGTGTTGGTACAGGGATTCTGACGATGACCCTCCTGTCTCAGGGGTTGGGGAGATACTAGGTGGCCTCCTCTGCCCCTCATGTTTACGTTGGCAGCCTGAAGCACTTTAAGTTGTATCTTTTTTTTGTCTGTTCCTGTAACTTATTCTTGAACTACAGCTTCCAACTGAAATAAGACTATTAAATGCCCATTCAGGAGGGAGAAGAATGACTGTTGTATGATTGTTGTTTGTATGTTGGTGGAAAGAGCAGACCAGTGGGGCTCGGGATGATTCCCTTCAGCATGCACACAAATATCTCCCTTCCTGTCCTTGTTTTTTCAATCCCCAGTTTTAGAATGTCCAGTAGTGGCCCTGTCCCACTTACCCTGGGCTGAGGTACACAACTGTCCAGGAGGTGGAAGACACAAGGTATAAACCACCCAAATGCAGTCCCTCCCCCATACACACATCCTGAGTCTAGGAACATCAGACTCATGTTTATTAGAAGGGAAAAGAAAGAAACCCTTGCCCAAATTCTCCTTAACACAGCATAAAGTACGCAAACCTCTGTTCTTCAGGTGGGGGGTGGAAAGGGGGGTAAGCAGAAGACCCTAGTTCCAGCAGCGAGCCAAGCAAGAAGTGGAGGACACATGTGTCTCATCACAGAAGCCAAAGTATCCAGTCCATTTCTCCAACCCTGGCTCTCTGGCAAACTCAGACATCAATGGGCTCCCGGCCTCGGTTCTGCCTCTTCACCACAAACACCCTCTGTCCTGACACAGTCACCAGCAGTGTGTGTTCTCCAAAGACCACTGGAGGGGAAACACCTTCCCCCACCCAGGAGAGGGAAGGGAACACAGAGTTAGTGGGTACAATAACCTCTACAGGGTCACAAGCTGGCTGGGATTGAAAGGCAAAGCAATTCTGTAGTTCGAGGTGGAGAGATTGGAAGAGGCTGCTCTGAGATCTTCCTTCTCTTGCTTACTGAGTCCTGACACTAGGGAATCCCAGAGAGAGAAGTGGCTGAACCACAGACCCAGGAATTGGTGCAATGTGGTAGAAGGAGAAAGGTTTCTTTCCCTAAAACATCTGGAAATATCTCCCACTCCCACCACCGGGGGGCTGGGGCTGGGGCTCACCTGACAGGCGCTTGAAGGGGACACTCATGCCATGATGCAGGCGGAACCCACAGGCTGTACTGACGAGCTCAGAGATGGCGCTGGCTGCCTGCTCATCATTCTCAAGATCCCCAGATGACTGCAAGTAAATGGGGAGGGGAGGGTGTAGAAAATGAGGTTACAGAATTGGGAAGGAATCCTAGGCATAGGCCCTCTGCCTCTCCGTGCTTTCCAATACCCGGGGGTCACCCAGTTTTGGAAAACCTGACCTAAAACCTCTTTAATAATAGTCTCCCTTCTTTTGCCATTCTGTTTCTCATCCTTACAATACCAGCTTCCTCCACTGAGCAGCAAGCAACTCATCCAACTCTACTGGATACTCCTCTCCCCTGCCCCCCCTTCTATGGGGTATTGAATACTTAATCACAGAGCCACACCCCCAGTTCTTTTTTATATTTTATTTTCAGACAGGGTCTCACTAAGTTTCTGAGGCTAGTTTTGAACTTGCAATCCTCTTGCCTCAACATCCCAAGCCACTGGAATTACAGGCATGTGCCACCGTGTCTGGCCTATCTTCTAACCCCTTGAAACTGAATGCCCTTCCTTGTCCCTATCTAGTGGTAAAATCATTCTCCAAGATTGGTGCCTATCCACAGTGACTTGTTAAAGGCTTCATCTTTTGTCAGTCTTCCCACTTGCTGCCTTGTCTGTAAAATCTGAATTGTAAACATCTTCTTTGTTCTTGAATTACTCCCTCTATTTAATTCTTGGGTGATAATGACAGTAGTCCTGGACTTCTTTCTGTTGACTGTCTCAACTTCCTCTCTTACCTCTGATATGGACTTGTACGTAGGTTTAGTTTAGTTCTCTCTGAACCCAGATGTTTTTTTACCTCAGTTTCTTCATCGGTACATTAGGGACAATAATATCTATCTAGTGGACTTGGAAGGGTTACAAGGTATAATACCGGGAGATCCTTAGAACAATCCGTAGCAATATTTACTAACTGCTATTATTCTACCTTGAACTCAATTATCTACAATGGAACCAACAAAATTTTCCCTTATCCACCTCCCTCCCCAGTCAACTTCCTTTCTTGATTTTGTTAGGTACCATGTCATTCTTCTAGGCTTCTCAGTGCAAAGTCTTAGTGATTGGAGAAGTATCTCCTACAAAAGAAGTACCCACAGAAGTACCTAATATCAAGTCATTACCAGGATATATTGATTTCTCTAAAAATTTCTTCTTGCACTATACGGCCTTCAGCCTAGTCTCATACCTAGATTCCCTTCCAGCCCATCTCCATACAACCAACAATCTTGCTCAACCATATCACTGGGTCCTGTTTCTGTAGTATAAATTTTCAAAACTTCTGTTACACTAAAGATTAAATCCAAGGCCTCTTCAATCAGATCCTTTCCCCACAAACCTTTGCAATATCAACCCACAATCAATTCAGATAGGCAGGGTCACAATCCTGTAAATATGTCCAGTTCCCAGCCCTGACTATTTTCCTTTTTTCCCCATCCATTTACAATCATTCATCCTTTAAGTTGAGCTGAACTTCTGCATCCAAGAAAGTCTTCCCATAACACAAGTTATAACACCAAGGGCTGAATCTTTCATTTTTGGATCCTTCAGCAATCCAAAACACTTGCACTGTTTTCAACCTTGAACTTTAAGCCTTGTCTCTCCAGAAAGAGCAAATATTTCTACAGAGCTACACTATATAATATTACAGAACAAAATACAAAGATGTCTTCAAGAAATACCAAATAAAGATGTACTGGAGAAAACATCTGGGCATTGTTGATTCTTATCAACCAACCTGAAATGAGTTGTATGACTTTGTAACATTGGTAGACCTCTTTTACCTTGGAACAGTTAGAAGACTAAGATTCCAGAGATTAATTACCAAAAGCTTACGGTATGCCAGGGGGGATACCAGGTAAAAGGACGAAAATGAAAGCAAATTAGGTGAAACTAGGCACAATTAAAAAGGGTTACCCAGCCACGTCACCTCCCTTTCCCAGAACGCACCGCCAGCACTGCACCTTCACTCAGCACCAGGTAGCCGAGCTGGTCTGGGATTCGCTCCAGTCCCTGGGTCAGTGCAGAAGTCTAGTGGGTAAAGATGCGAGCAGTGAGGAGCAAGCGGCAAGATGGACCTCTTCACCTGCAAACCCGAGTCTTTCTCTTGACGATGGCCCCTTCCGGACCCTCTTCCCCTTATGTGTCCTCCTATGCTGATCTTCCTGAGTTTCCATCTGCCCTCTCTGCCCCGGAATCTCCTGGGCCTTCCATTCCCCCTCTTGACTGCCCCGGACGGCCTTCACTGCCCCACAGCCCCTCCGCGCTGCCCCTCTTTCCAGTCGCAGGTGTCCCGCCCCTAACCCGCAGACTGCTCCCAGCCCCTGCACACCCTCCCACAGGTTCCTCTTCAGCCCGCTCCGTCGCCGCTCCTCCCATCTCCATTCCCTCTCCATCCCGGGACCGACTGGAGGTAAGGGTGGAACGCCGGCCCAGGAGGGGGCAACCAAAGACTGTGGGCGCAGAACCCGCAGCGCGTACTCCCGCGCATGCGTCCTCACTCACCATCGCAGCCCTAGGTGCTGGAGGAGCTCCCCACTAGATAGGTAGCTTCCGGCGCCAGGCCCAGGTCACGTGTTCCCAGCCGGCGGTCTCCTCCCTCAGCCCTACGCCACCGGGTTTTAGCCACGCCTCTACCCTGTGGATTGGAGCGTTGCTAAGACATTAAATTTAATCAGCCAGTACAGAGCGTTGCATCCCGGAGACTCGCTGAATTGGTCGATTATTCCCGCCCCTCGACATCGGAGGGCGTGGGTGTCGTAGGAGGGGGCGGGCCCTGGTGGGCGGGGCTGTGGGTGTGCGCCTGCTCCAGCAGTCCTGCCCAGGGCTTCAAATGAGTTAGATTGCCCACTAGTGACCAGGTCGGTTCCTGGGTTTGACTTCTTCACCTTAAAAGAGGGAGCCTGAAGTGAAATAATGTGAAATGCGTGTAGGAAGCTATTTAAAGTCTATTCATATGCCTAACCCAGGCTGCTCTGTGTTTAAAATAGCAATTTGTTCCCAAAGTGATTTTTGTTCCTAGATTTAATGAGGAACGTATGATGGTGAATTGACTATTCCCTGCTAGGAAAGAGTACTTTGTGTCACTTTTAGTGTTCTTACAAACATCACAAAATCTAGGAAATTTTTGTTTTAATTTAGATAATTTCTATACCAGTTGTGATACTAATGTGGCTAATGCAGTATTGATGAGGTAAAAATAAAGAATGATTCTAGAATAATCTAATGATTATTAGAATAATCTAATGATTTAATAATAATAATAATAATAATAATAACAACAACTACTACTACTACTTCTTGGTGAGGATGTGGAAAATTAGACCCTTATGCATTGCTGGTGGGACTGTAAAATAGTGCAGTTTTGGAAACAATTCTTCAATAAGTTCAACATTAGAGTTAACATATAACCTGGTAATTCCACTCCTAGGCATGTACCCAAAAGAACTGAAAACATCCCACAGCAAGAACTTGTATATGAATGTTCATTATAGTGTTATTTATAATAGCGAAAAAAGTGAAGCAATCCAAATATCTATCCACTGATAAGTGGATCAATATAATTGGTATATCCATACAATGGATTATTATTCAGCATAGAGTACCAACACATGCTATAACCTGGATGAATCATGAAAACAATGCTGAATGAAAAGAGGCCAGATACACAAGGCCACATGTTGTGTGGTTCCTTTATGTGAAATGTCCAGAATAGGCACATGCATAAAAATAACAAGCAAATTAGGGGTTGCCAGGGGATTGGGGGTGGAGGGATGAGGAAATGGAGAGTGACTGCTAATAGGTGTATTTTGTGGGATGATGAGAATGTTCAAGAATTACAGTGGTGATGGTTTCACAACCATGCAAATGTACTAAAAACTGGGGCTGGGGTTGTGGCTCAGCAGTAGAATGCTCACCTCGAATGTGCGAGGCCCTGGGTTCGATCCTCAGCACCACATAAAAATAGATAAATAAAATAAAGATGTGTGTTCAACTACACCTAAAAAAATAAACTTTAAAAAAATGTGCTAAAAACCACCAAATTGTACAATTTGGAATGAAGAATTTTAATTTCAATTAAAAAACCCATAAAGTTCGGTTGCTTGAGGATCCAATTAGAAAAGGTGGGTTCCTCCTTACAAATGAGATATAGTTAGGGATGTAGCTCAGTAGCAGAGGGTGTGCTTAGCATATGTGGGTTCAATTCCCAGCATCTGAAAAAAAGATATATTTATAATATAAAGTTTAAATTTCAGGAGGACATATAAAGAGAGTTTAGTGGAGATGCTTAATTTGCAAAGCCGTGCCTGGCGTTACATATTGATGCCACTTAGTAGGACCATTTTGTTTGCACCTACTAATCAAAGCATTTTCATCCATATGTTCCCCTAATGCGGTTATTAACAACCCAGTAATATTATCCCCACTAACCACCCTATAGTAGTAACCTCATTAACCTGTAATACTAACAACAATAATAATAGTAACTATTAACCCTATAATAATAACAATCCCATTTTGCAGATTAGAAAGTGCAGAGAATTCAAGCACACAGCTGACAAGTGACAGAGCCATATTCTTGTCTCAGTTTTCTGACACTGAAGCTGATGTTTTCCCCATTGTTTTATAAGCTAACTGTGCTTAATTTTTAGAAGCTACATTTGATTTTACCTCAGAACTTCCTGCTCTCGTTTTTACTGATACAGAGGACCCTTCACAGGACCATGCTCATCAGTCATAGTTAAAACTGTTTCCTTTCCCAAACTACTGGACAAAGCAAAGTACTGTTCATTCAATTCAGCAAGTATTTATTGAGCATCTTCTAGGTACAGACAGTCTTCTTGGAATTGGGGATATAGCAATTAAATTAAAACAAGTCTTTAAAAATGTTTTGGGAGGAAGAGGTTAGCACACAACAATCAGCAAAATAAATATGTTAAGTGGTGAAAAATTCTGTGAAGAAGAATAGAGCAGAATTCCATGTATATCAAGTTCAACAACATGCAAAACAAAAAAGTGTATTGCATACATAATGTATTTATGGTTAAAATGATAAAGGGAATGATAAACATAAAATTTGGAATGATGATTACTTCCGGAATAGAAGATGGATGGGTCAGGGAGAGATTCAAAGGATTTCAAAGAATTGGTAGTACTCTATGAGGTTCTGAGTCTTGGTACTGGGGGTTGAGTCCAGATGTGTTTATCCACTGAGCCACATCTCTGGCTCCTTTTAATATTTTATTCAGGGTCTTGCTGAGTTGCTAAGTGCCTCATTTAAGTTTCTGAGGACTGGCTTTGAACTCACCATCATCCTGCCTTAGCCTCCGAGCCACTGGGGTTATAGGTGTGTGCCACCATGCCCAGCTTTGTGTGTGTTTTAAATGTTTTTAATACATGAAGGATTAAATATTTTTTAAAATCTTAGAAGAATAAAGCAGGTCTTGCGATAAAGCAATTTAGCACTATGGAAATGTGTACATATGTTTACCTAAAGACAATTATTAGAATGTTCGTAGAAACTTTATTCCTAATATTGCAAAATTGGAGACCACCCAAATGCCCACCAACGGTTGAATGAAAAAATTGTACCATATTTACACCATGGGACTTCATAGCCCATGAGAATGAATGGACCAAAATGACACAAATGACATGAGTGAATCCCACAAACCTATTGAATGAAAGAAGTCCATCACAAAGGAGGTCATTCTGCCTGATTCCCTTTACATAAAGTACAAAAATAGGCAAAATTAATCTGTGCTGTTAGAAATCAGGATGGGCATTCACAGGGGAACATTGAGGCTGAACAAGAGGGGCACTTTGGGGGGTCTTGTAATGCTCTGTTTCTTTATCTGGAAGTTGGTGTCGTGTGTGTGTTCAGATTGTGAAAATTGAATGAGTCACACACTTATGTATGATAACTTTCTGATTACATATTATATTTGAATAAGTTTTTTTAAAAATCAAGTAAGAGAATATAGACAAGGTGGGTGTGCTATTTTCTATCAGGTGAGCAGAAGTGACCTTTCTGATGAGGTGACAACTGAGCAGAGAGACATTAGGAGACAAGTTGTGCAGATTTCTATCTACCTGAGGGAATATTCTAGTGAGCCCTTGCTGAATGCTTATTTTATTTTAGACTGTGAGTTCCCTGATGGATCTGGCTTGCCTTTGGAATTCCACTATCTAGCGTACAAATCTCTCCTTTTATCCTTCCCTGTGCTTTCTTCTTTTGAAAAGGAGAAAATAAATCCTAGAATGTGAGACAACATGTTTGTATTCACTTAAGCAGTAAAGCTGTCTTCCTTCTTCCTGACCAAGCAATTTCCAAAGGTTCTAATACCTTTTCTCAGCCAATGTGAGAATGTGCTGGAAAATGCACATGCATTATTTATCCCTTCTTCATTCTCCATACACACACAGTTTTTGCTCCACCAAACTCGATCGAAGGGGCTTACATCTCTAGTGTGGCATTCACTACACCTCCGTACAGGTCTTTGCTTGCCTATCTCACTTAGAAGCTGAGCAGCGTGTGGGTGGGGGCCTGTGATACCATCAACATTTTATTCCCAAAGTACATTACTATGAACACCATAGTCTCCAATAAGTGCCGCCTGAATGGACATGACAGAGTTCAGAGAACCAGAGAAGTAGGATCGGGGTTAAGAAACCTGTTGAGGGCTGGGGATGTGGCTCAAGCGGTAGCGCGCTTGCCTGGCATGCATGCGGCCTGGGTTCGATCCTCAGCACCACATGCAAAACAAAGATGTTGTGTCCGCCGAGAACTAAAAAATAAATATTAAAAAAAAAATTCTCTCTCTCTCTCTCTCTCTCTCTCTCTCTCTCTCTCCTCTCTCTTTAAAAAAAAAAAAGAAAAAGAAATCTGTTGATGGGGCTGGGGATGTGGCTCAAGCGGTAGTGTGCCCGGGTTCGATCCTCAGCACCACATACAAACAAAGATGTTGTGTCCGCCGAAAACTGAAAAATAAATATTAAAAATTCTCTCTCTCTCTCTTTAAAAAAAAAAGAAATCTGTTGATGGATGTTGATGAGGTAGTAATTGGTACTAGGAAAATGAGAGAGAAAGAAATGATGTGTGAGAGGCAAGGAGGACTAGTTTCAAAGCAATAGCCTCAATCAAACAAAAATAATCTAGACTGAAAAGAAGAATGCTAAAGGAGCCATCAAAGACCAAATACACAAACCGAACAGAAACAAGCCATAAGTTAACTGCTGTATAAGTTAACTAGTGTTCTCCAGAGAAATAGGACCAATATGTCTACCCATCCATCTATCTATCTATCCATCCTTTTAGACTATTGAAGCATTCATTTAATTTTTAGTTTTATTTTGTCATTTTGCCTTTTTGTCTTAAATTTTATAAGTGCATCATATCATACATAATAGTGGGATTCTTTGTGACATATTCCTACATGCATATAAGTTAGTTAATTTCATTTGCCCTGAGTCTTTTCTTCCTCTTTCCCCTCCCTACCTCTGCTTCCCTTACTCTACTTGTCTCCTTTTTATTTTCATGATCTATTGATTTATTAAAAGGAATTAGCTGATGCAATTGTGTAGCCAGCAAGTCCAAAATCTGTAGGATAGGCGGTCAGACTGGAAATTTAAGTAAAAGTTGATAATGTAGTCTTGAATCTGAATTCGGTAGGGTATCAGGCTGGAAACTTAGTCAGGGTTTATATTATAATCCTGAGAAGAATAACTGTTTCTTCAAGAAACCTGTGTCTTTACCTTTTTGACTTTCAACTAATTGGATGAGGCCCATCTATATTATAATGGTGTATTTGTCAGCTTTCTTCTACTATAGTGAAATACCTGAGGCAATTAACTTATAAAGGGAAAATATCTATTTAGATCATGGTGCTGAGAGTTTCTGTCCAGAGGCCCCATTGATTTGGGCCTCTGCTGAGAGCACAGGAAGGCAATGGCAGGGAGAACATGGCAGAGAAAACCATTCACATCATGAGCCAGGTAGCAAACCCCCTGAGAGACTGGGGCCCTACAATCTCTTTGAGGATACACTTTCAATGGTCTAGACCTTCCACTATGTCCCACTTCTTAAAGGTCCACAGCACCTCCTAATACTGCCACCGTGGGGACCACGCCTTTATTTATTTATTTTTAATATTTATTTTTTATTTTTTGGCGGACACAGCATCTTTGTTTGTATGTGGTGCTGAGGATCGAACCTGGGCCGCACGCATGCCAGGTGAGCCCGCTACCGCTTGAGCCACATCCCCAGCCCCGGGGACCTCGCCTTTAGTATACAGAAATTTGAGCAACACTGTCCATAATCAAACTATAGCAGAAGGTTATTCTGTTTCATTCAAAGTCTGCTGTCTTAAGGGGTGTTCACATCTTAAAAAAAAATAACGTTACAGCAACTGCTAGACTAATATTTGACCAAACAACTGGGTACTAGATCCTAGCCAAGTTGACCCATAAACTTATTTGTCATAGCCACAAACCCCAAAGAGGGTGGGAGCCCTTTGAATGTGTTGGTTTCTGTAGTGGCATTAATGCCTGGGTCTGCACTCCAGGACAACAACACCTTCCAATGGTTCTCTTTCTTTCATCTTATCCCTCCCATCCAGGAGCATTATGAGACAATTGAACAAAAAGGAAGAAATGTGCTTTGTGAGGTGTGCATCGTGGAAAAAGCATTGGTGAACCAAAGGCGGAAGGGACATTTGGAAATCTGGACCCTGTTAGGCCCTGTGAGCCCCTAGAGCCTGTGTAATATTGTAGAATCTACTTCTGTGGGTCTTAGTACCCAAGAGGGGACAAAATATATCTGATGTATGCAGGTTCCCTCAAAAACCAGGTTCACTTCCTCTTCTCCAATTTAGCAAGATATGAGAAAATAAAGAGAGCAGAATCATGGTTCCCAAACTGTGGCATAATGAGAAGAGTTACATTTAAAAAATGGATTCTTTTAACAGAGTGACATTATGAAGCAACATGATTTTGATAGTCATTCAATAGTTAAAGGTTTTATAAAATTGATCCGTGGGGGGTATTGAGAGTCCTTGTAAGCAAATGGCCCACAAATGATGGGAAGCAGACCGGATCAGCAAACTTTCCTTTATCCTGCAGCGAAGTCAATCCATCAGGCACGGGAGGGCTTATTTTCTGGGTAGGGGGAATGGCCCAACGGTTATAGAGTCTAGGTTTTATAGTTTACAATGAGAGTAAATTAATCATTGGAGACTGTGGGTGTGCAGTTTGGACAGTCAGCGACCTAGTTGTGCGGTGAAAATTTTATCTGAGGAAGGTAGTTGTAAAAAGGTTAAAACTCTTTGTCACTGCAAAAAGCTCACAACTCTGTGTTCACTGCTTATCCTCCTTCCTCTGGGACTCTTTTGCCACCTAAAGCTTCACTATTTGCTTTTTTTTTCTTCCAGGACTCATCTGGGAAAGGGGAAAAGTCCAGGGCCCAGCATTTCAGTATTTGCCTCCTTCCTTCAGGACCCACTGGGGTTGGGAAGGGGCACATGTTTGCTTTGTCCCTCAGGGTCCATTATTACTGGGAAAGGATGTACTTGGAGAGATTTAATGTTTGGCTAATTTTTCTCCCTCCTCCTGAGCCACACTGCCCCTCTGTTTTTCTTGGGGCGCTGTCTTGTACTTTCTATAACCCTTCAGTCCCTTTCTGTAACAGTTAATATGGATCGTCAATTTGAATGCATTAAGACTTTTTTAAAAATATCTTTTTTAGTTGTAGATGGACACAATATTTTGTTTATTTTTATGTGGTGCTGAGGATGCAAGGCAGGTGCTCTGCCACTGAGCTACAGTCCCAGCCCTTAAGAGACTTTTTGTATGTGTCTATGAGGATGTTTCCAGAGATTATTGTCATGTGGGACAGCAAACTGAGAGGGAAAGACCCACCCTGAATATAGGTGGCGCAGCCCAATGGGCTGGGGTCCTGGATGGAAGGAGAGTGGAGAAAGGAGGAAGCCAATGTGGATGCAGGTGCCATTTTTTTTTCTCTCTTGGGCGGTGCTTTGATTGCTGCTGCCTTTGCTTGAGTACATCAAACTCTGGCTCCTTCACTCTTTCAAAATGGACTTGGATCATTGACTCTCCAGAGAGTTCCCAGGCTTCCAGTCAGGGACAGGGATTGCATCATTGATCCTTTTTCTGAGGCTCCAAGTTCTTGAACTGAGCAGCTACTTGCTCCTCCAGTTCTTTAGTCTGCAGACAGCCATTATGGGACTATCCAGTTTCTGATCCTGTAAGCCAATCTACTCTGCTGGATTTGTTCCTCTAGAGAACCCTAACTAATATAAAAATTGGTACTGAGAAGTGGGGTCATTACTATGACTAACCTGACCACGTAGTTCAGAAGTTTTGACAACTGGTTTGCGGGAAGAATTTTGAAAAGTTTAGAGATGCAAGATGGAAAAGCTTTAGAATATTGTAAGTGGAACTTAATTGGTGGTTCTGGTGGGAGCTTAGAAGACCAAAATTCCAATGAGAATATGACTGTGCTTATGAGGTTTCAGAGGAAATAAGGACTATACTGGGAATTGGACTAGAGGCCACTCATGTTATATTTGGCAAAGAATTTCTCTACATTTTTCTCATATCCTAAGACTTTGTGTGAGGCTGCATTTAAAAGTGATGGACTAATTACTCTGGGGGAGGAAATTTCAAGGCAGCAGAGTATTCAGTTAACGTTATGGATATTGCAGACAGCCTTTAGTCAGGTTTTCTTTGAGAAATGGGAGCAGAAAGCAGAGCTAAAAGATTTTAAAAGCGGGCTGGGGTTGTGGCTCAGTGGTATAGCACTTGCCTAGCATGTATGAGGCCCTGGGTTTGATCCTCAGCACCACATATAAATAAATAAAATAAAGGCCCATCAACAACCATATATGTATATGAATAATTTTAAAAACTTGCAGTTTGGCCAGAAAAGTGCATGTAAAGCTGGGGTCATGGAAGTTGTGCTTGTCACAGAGATTATAGCCCCTAAAGAGATGCTAAGTACTTTTCACAAAGACAATAAGAACAATGCTTTGAAGGTGTCTCAGGGATTTGCACAAGCACATTCACTACAGAATACATAAGGGAAAATTTCTTTAAGAAGAGATCACAAGAGCTCCCTGCTCACACAGGGGGTGTAGGAAGTTGTTGCACCATGCTCAGAAACTCAGCTGAAATTCCAGGGCCCCAGGTATTGTGGGAACTTCCAGCAATCCTTGGTGTCACCCATATGATGCTGGTTATTCAGAAATGCAGAATTCCAGAGTTAAGGGGTCATGGAGACTTCCACCAAGACTTTAAAGTAAGGCATGGGAGGCCAAGCAAAGTGTAGAGGATCAAAGTCCCTGAAAGGTCCCCCTGAAGGGGTGATATGTGAAGTTGTGAAGATGAAGCCAAAACTGGAATGGAGATTCTAGGAATTATGAGATGCTAGTAATATGGAGTCTCTGCTGAGAAAAACTTCAGGCTGTGGAGAGAGCCAGGCTGAGAGAGAGCCCAGGTGCACTGCGACTAGCAAGGCCAATGGGGCAATGCCCAAGCCCTTTGGAGAGTTCATCAAGTGTCCATGTGTCCTAGATGCTGTACATGGAGTTACCAGACCTGTTTTCCTGCTGGGTTTTGGTCTTATTTTGGCTCCATCTTCTTTCTGTGCCCCTATTCCTCCCCTTTGGAATGGGAATATTTACTCTATGCCACTATATGTTGGAAAAAAAATATACATACACACACACACACACACACACACCTTGTTTTTGATTTTTTTAAAAGATATTTCCTGTCTGACATTGGCGTTTTTGCTAAGGGTCACAATGAGCTGCAAGCTGCTGCAGGGGTGTCTTTAGGAGTCAGCATCATGGCTGAAGACATCAAAACCAAAATCAAGAACTATAAGACTGCCCCTTTTGACAGCCGCTTCCCCAACCAGAACCAGACCAGGAACTGCTGGCAGAACTACGTGGACTTCCACCGCTTCCAGAAGGCAATGACCGCAAAAGGGGGCGATGTTTCTGTATGTGAGTGGTACTGGCGTGTGTACAAGTCCCTCTGCCCCATATCCTGGGTCTCAACTTGGGATGACCGCCGGGCAGAAGGCATATTTCCCGGGAAGATCTGAACTGGTTCCACCCTGCCTCTCCTGTCTTCCGTCCTTCTCCCAGGGTGGTAAAGGGGGACCTGGGTGCTTGGTTCTTCCTACCCTGGGACCCTGAATCATGACTTAACTAATAAAAATTCACTGGAAAAGTAAAAAAAATAAATAAATAAAATAAAAGATATTTATTTTTTAGTTTAGTTGGACACAATACCTTTATTTTAATGTGGTGCTGAGGATTGAACCCAGGTCCTTGCATGTGGTAGGTGAGCGCTCTACTGCTGAGCCACAACCCCAGCCCCCTTTTTGTTTTTGATTTTTACAAGGGCTTACAGCCAAGAGTTTGCCTTTGGCTCAAAGGAGACTTTGGACTTGGGCCATGCCATAACTGTTAAAATTATGGGAATCTTGGAGATAAACTAAATGCATTTTGCATTGTGAGATAGACATGAGCTTTTGGGGGCCAGGGGCAGAATGTTATGATTTCCTGTTAGTACAGGAATGTTCAGAGGTGAAATGATTAGATTATGAGAGCTGTAACCTAATAAGACCATCTTAGCTCGATTGGACTGACTATGGAAACTATAGGCAGGTGGGGATGGATGGAGGAGGTGGGTTACTGAGGGCCTGCCCCAAAAGGGTGCATCTTCCCTGTGGCCCTTTCCCCTTCTCTGTCTCTGTCTCTCTGTCTCTGTCTTTGACTGCTTCCTGACCCCACAATGAGCTAAGCAGCTTTTCTTCACTGGGCCCTTCCCCCATGAGGTGCTGCCTCACCTTGGGCCCAGAGCAATGAGATCTCTGAAACTGTGAACTCCAATTAAACTTCTCTACCTCTGAGTTGTTCTTGTTGGATATTTTGATTATATGAATGAAAAGTGCTCCCTAACAGGCCCTGAACCACTGCATGGCTTCTGTGGTCTTAAGTTGTTGGCACTGAAGTGGGTTATATACTGGATAGAAGAAAACAAAAAATAAAAGAAAAAAAAACTATAGTAAGGGGTTATGAACTACAGTCACCCCTCTGTGCTATTGAATACCAGAACTTACTCTAATTTTTCCAGTTACAGATTCAAACTCAACTGAATTTATAGTTCCTTGTAGGACCCAAGTTATTTCCCTGGGGCTGGAAATAATTTGTTCAATCATTACTGAGAGCAACTCTGAGTCAGGAACTGTCTTAAAGACTGTTAGAACAAAAATCTCTACCCTTGTGGATCATATATTCTAATGGATGAAGACAGAGAAGAAGCATTAGACATGAAAAAATTGTATGCTTGAAGATCATAAGTGCTATGGGGGAAAAAAGTAGAAGTAGATGTGGGTGGATCTGGGGGTACAACTTGGTGGTAGAGAGCATGCTTAGGATGCACAAAGCCCTGGGTTCAGTCCCTGGTGCATGTATACACGTACGCACACACACACACACACACACACACACACACAAAGTGGATCTGGATGAATAGGTTCCAAATTGTGGAGACAGGGAGGTTGTGCTGTTGTGTGGTATATAAAGTGACCCCTGGGAGGTCCCTGGAGATGAGTCAAGAAAACAGAATGGAAGAAAATGAGGGGTTCAGCCGAGACAAAATCTGGGAGTGAATATTCAAGACAGAAAGAACAGTAAAGACAAAGACCAAGTGTTTGTGCACACATGTGTGCATGCACATGCGTGTGTGTGTGTGTGCGCTCACATGCACAGTCTGCCTGATGGACTTGAGGGACTGCAAAGAGGCCAGTGTAATGAAGCTGAAGGATGGGGTTTGGATCAGTGTCGCGACCCCTTGCCCGCAAGGAAGACGCAACTCAGGAATCTTCTTTCAGCAGTTTATTCAGGCCCTTGATATTTCTTCTTCTCTCTCTCGGATGCCCCTCCCAGCCTTAATAAAGCATCTCAAGCCCCAGTGCAAAGCTGCCACGTGGAACTTTCTCATAGGGTGATGAATAGTCATGCGCCAACTCTCCCAAATAAGGAGTTGTTTGTCACAGACCACAGCGGAGCCAGCGCCATCTTGTAATGGTGACCATAGTCTGCAGAAATGGCAGAGGCGGCTCACCACAGATCAGGAGATGAGCTCAGGGTGGTTAATGCGACCAGGTTCTGTAGAGTTGTGTAGAAATTTGGTTTTTATTCTGAGCTTTAAAAAGTTTCCACTTTTTTTTTTCATTATTATGCCCCTTAGAATCCTTTGTAGACAACTTTATTTTCCTAATTATTATTATAATTATAATTATAATTATAATTATTATTATATAATTATTAATATTAATTAATTAATTAATATTATATATTATATAATTATTATTATTATTAATTATTAATTATAATTAATTAATTATTATTTTCCTAATTGCAGTCTTTCCCATAAAAATTTAATACCACAGATAAATATTTGTTTATATGTTGTGGCCTTTTGGGGGACCACAGACCATTGTCATATCTGAGATTTTCACAGCCTCCTTCTCCCCAGCAACAATTTTCATCCCCTGGAAGGTGACATTGCTCCCATGGAGAATGCATGTTGAATGAAACAGTGAGTCACTGGAAAGTTTGGACAGAGGAATGGCACACTCTCACTTCTATTTTTTTAAAGGAAATAATTTTTTAAAAAATATCTTTATTTATTTGTTTAATGTGGTGCTGAGGATCGAACCCAGTGCCTCACATGTGCAAGGGAGGTGCTCAACCACTGAGCTATACACCAGCCACTCTCACTTCTATTTTTCACTTTTATTTTTATGATCTCACTTTTAAAAGTACCATTCTGGCTGTACTGTTGAGGAAAGAGTATGCAGAAGTGGCAGCAAGATGAAGAATTAGGTAAGAGACTGTGGTGGCAGCTGGAGGTAGTGTGCACACATGTCATCTAAGTGACTCAGGAGACTGAGGCAGGAGGGTTGCAAGTTTGAGACCAGTCTGGCAAATTAGTGAGACCCTGTCTCAAAAAGAAAAAGAACTGGGGAGGTAGCTGAGGAGTAAAATCCCCCTAAAATGCCCCTAGGATCTATCCCCAGTACTGGAGAGAGAGAGAGAGAGAGAGAGAGAGAGAGAGAGAGAGAGAGATTGAGGTGGCTTAGACCAGGGGAGTAACAGTGCAGGTAATGACAAGGAGTTGGATTATGAGTATATTTTGAAGGTAAAACCATCAGAACTGCTTGATTAAGGATTGAATGTAGGATGTGAGAATAAACAAGGAGACAAGAATGATTTTATATGGAAGACCAGAAACTAATACTACTAGAAGAAAACGCAGGGGGAAATCTCCTCAACTTTGGTCTTGGCAATGATTTTTAGATAAAACACCAAAAAACAAAAGCAACAAAGTAAAAAATAAACAAGTGGGACTACCTAAAATGAAAAAAAAATTTTGCACAGCAAAGGAGACAAGCAACAAAATGAAAGGGCGATATGTAGAATTGCAGAAAATATTTGGAAACCATGTACCAGTTGAAGAATTAAGGTCCCAAGTATCTCAGGCTCTCATACAACTCAATAGCTCACAAAACCCAAGGAATCCAATCAATGAGTGGGCAAAAGATCTGAATAGACATTATTTTTCCAAAGTGGACATACAGATGGTCAACAGGCACATGAACTCAACATCACTAATCATCAAGAAAATGCATATCAAAACCACAATGAGATATCACCTATAACCTGCTGTTACAGAAAAGACAAGAGCTAAGTGTTGATGAGGGTGTGAAGAAAGGGGAACCCTTATGTACTGTTGGTAGGAATGTAAATTAGCACTGCCATTATGGAAAACAGGAGGAAGGTTCCTTGAAAAACTAAAAATAGAACCCCCCTGTGATCCAGCAATTCCACTACTGGGTATATAACAGAAGGAAACAAAATGAATATATTGAAGCAATATCTGCCTTGCTGTTACTAAAAGCTCACTTCTAGTCCTGATGCCAATCTAATAATAAGAACACAGTTTTGAGAAAAGGGAAAAATAAGCTTTATTGCTTTGCTAGAAAAGGAGAATCACAGGGGACTCCTGTCCCAGAGATTGTGATTCTCCCTATTAGAGCGAACCGGGGATTTTTAAAGAGGTGATTCAAAGGCCACATTCCGCATGTTCTCTGTTGGAGCTGCAATTCACTTGTTAATTTGGGAGACAGTCATTTCTGAGATCTTCTGGTGCCATCCCCAAAGTCTGAATTACTTCATTCCTGTGGTGGATGTGTGCTCAAGGATGGATAATTCTACCTAGGATGGAGAAGAAAGGTAATCCTGTTTCCCCTGGGATTAGGGAGGGAGAAATTAGGGAGAAAAGAAACATGTCCTTTTAAAAATAAGTCACAGTGGCAGAGCAGCAAGGTCTATAAATGAACCACTGTTACATTGCTATGTTCATGGCAATATTACTCATAATAGTCAAGGCATAGAATCAACATAAACATCCATTTACAGATGAGTGGAATTAAAAATGTATTATATATGTAGATTATTATTTGGTCTTTAAAAGGGAGATCTTGCCATTTGCCACAACATGGATGAATCTGGAGGGCATTATGCTAGTGAAACAAGCCAGACACTGAAAGTAAAATGCTTCCTGAACTCATTCATATGTAGAATCTAAAAAGTAAAAGTCAAATTTACATTGATGGAGAATGTAACAATGCTTATCAGTGAGGCAGGAAGAGGGAAGAAAATGGGAAGTTAGAAGTCAGAGAATACAAAGTAGCCTGTATGTAAGATGTTCATGTCTAGAGATCAATGTTTAACCTGAGGATTGCAGTTAATTAAATGGCACTGGATTTGCAGTATTCTGTGAAATGAGTATTTTCACTGCACCACACCAAAACAAAAGAATAGCAAAAAGGGTAATGAGGTGAGATGATGGTTATGTCAATGTAAAATTAACCATTTTACTACTTACATGTATTTCATAAAGTCAGGGGATATCCAATAACATTTATTTGTTTATTTAATATTTTCAGTTGTAGATGCACACAATAGCTTTATTTTATTTATTTATCTTTATGTGGTGCTGAGGATTGAACCCAGTGCCTCACACATGCAAGGCAAGTGCTCTAAAACTGAGCCACAACCCCAGCCCACATTTATTTACTTTTAAAGTAGGAAATGCTGCCATTTCCAACCTGGGTGGACCCGGAAGGCTTTATGCTAAGTGAAATCCTTTAGACAAGGACTGTATGGTTTCCCTTATATATGGAATCTAAAATAGTCAAACTCATAGAAGCATTTTAACAAACATATTTTAAAGCAAATCTCTAATTCAGACTTTTGGGATGGCACCAGAAGATCTCAGAAATGACCATCTCTCAAATTAACATCACTAATCATCAAGAAAATGCATATCAAAATCACAATGAGATATCACCTGAGACCTGCTTAGGAGGTTACAGAAAAGACAAGAGCTAAGCATTGATGAGGGTGTAAAGAAAGGGGAACCCTGTGTACTATTGGTAGGAATGTAAATTAGCATTTCCATTATGGAAAACAGGAGGAAGTTTCCTTTTTCATTTTGTGCTGGGGTTGTAGCTCAGTGGTAGCACGCTTGCCTAGCATGCGTGAGTCACTGGATTCAGTTCTCAGCACCACATACAAATAAATAAAAATAAAGGTCTATTAACAACTAAAAAATATTTTAAAAGTTTTCATTTCATTTTTAACAAGCATATTTTAACAAGAATCAATAAAATAAAATAAAACATGTATTCTGCAAAATAAAAAATTAGACAAATTTATGGAAATATGAATAAAGTATGAGCTTTAATTTAATTTAATTTAATTTTTTTAATTTTTTTAACATTTTTATTTTTATGTGGTGCTGAGGATCGAACCCAGCACCCCGCGCATGCCAGGTGAGCGCGCTACCGCTTGAGCCACATCCCCAGCCCCATGAGCTTTAATTTTTTAAAAAAGGTTTTATTTCACAAAATATTGCTTTTGCATCTACTTGCATCTACCCTTACTCCTATTTATCCAATAAACTATATCAATACATTTCCTAATATTTCACTAATTATGGTCTCCTCTAAAAAATTCAAATTGACTACAGGATAATTGTGATCCTTTAAATTGAATTTTATTTGCTTATATATTTTTTTATTAAAATTTTTTTTTAGTTGTAGATGGACACAATGCCCTTATTTTTAAATTTATTTTTATGTGGTGTTGAGAATTGAACCCAGTGCCTCACACATGCTAGGCATATTTGCTTATATTTTATTTATTATTATTATATTAAGATTTTTAAAAAATATATTTTTAGTTGTCAATGGACCTTTATTTTGTTTATTTATTTATATGTGGTGCTGAGAATTGAACCCAGTGCCTCACACCTGCTAGGCAGGCACTCTGCCACTAAGCCACAACCCAGCTCCTATATTAAGATTTTTAAATGAGATTGACATTTTATTTTTTTCTGTGTTGTTTAACTTGGCTAGGAGTTGGTGGCCAGCTTTTTGCTAGTTTCATATAATGAATTGGGAAATAATTCTCTTTTCTAGTGTTCTGTAGCAGTGAATGTGACATAGGAATTGTTTGTTTTTAAAACATATGATATAATGTACCCTCAAAACCCATTAAGGGGGCTGTCTTTGTTGCTTAGTGGTAGAGCCCTTGCTTAGCCCAGGTGAGGTACTGAGTTCAATACTTAGCACCATGTAAAAATAAATAAATAATGTTACTCTGAACATTCATACATTTCTTTTGTGCATGATATGTTAAAAATCATTTTGTGTGTACAAGGGCTGGGGATGTAACTCAGTGGTAGAGTGCTTGCCTAGCAGCAGAGAAGTAAATATGGAGTCTTTAAACTCAATTTTAGCTCTTTTAATTTTTATTCTTATGCCTTTCTTTTTCATTAAAAGGCTTGAAAACTAAGACCTTCAAAAGAAAAAGTATTGCAAAAATTAAGTAACTAGATCTTTACCACCTAAACTATTATGTATAGAATACAATTGATATAGGCTGGGGTTTTGGTTCAGTGGCAGACCTGCCTGCCTAGCACGTGTGAGGGAAAGGGTTCCATCCCCAGCACTACATTAAAAAACAAAACAAAACAACAACAACAAAAAACAAGTAAAATAAAGGTATTGTGTTCTTCTACAATTAAAAATATTTTTAATTTTTTTTAAGAGAGAGAGAGAAGAGAGAGAGAGAGAAATTTTTAATATTCATTTTTCAGTTTTCGGTACACACATCTTTGTTTTTATGCGGTGCCGAGGATTGAAACTAGCGCTCTGCGCATGCCAGGTGAGCGCCTTACCACTTGAGCCACATCCCCAGCCCCTAAAATATTTTTTAAAAAGATGACAAATGATGTTGTTGTTACCTGTTTTCAAAATAACTTCTGGTAATTAACTCTGACATTTAAAAAAAATATTTATTTTTTAGTTGTACACAATATCATCTTTATTTTTATGTGGTGCTGAGGATCGAACCCAGGCCTTGCACATGCTAGGCAAGTGCTCCACCACTGAGCCACAACCCCAGCCCGACTCTGACATTTTTAAAGGAGAGTTTTCATTGTGAGATTCAGGTTAACAACACATGAGGTCATATGCACATAAATCTATTCCATTTTTTTCTTTTCTTCTTTTTTTAAAAAAATAAATGACAGTGGAATGCATTATAATTCTTATTACACATATAGAGCACAGTTTTTCATATCTTTGGTTGTATATAAAGTATGTTGACACCAACTCATGTCTTCATACATGTACTTTGGATAATGATGTCTATCACATTCCACCATCCTTACTAATCCCCTGCCCCCTCTCCTTCCCTCCCATCCCTTTGCCCTATCTAGAATTCATCTATTCCTCCCATGCTCCCCCTCCTTATCCTACTATGTGTCAGCCTCCTAATATCAGAGAAAACATTCAGTATTTGCTTTTTTGGGATTGACTAACTTCACTTAGCATTATCTTCTCCAACGCCATCCATTTACCTGTAAATGCCATGATTTTGTTCTCTTTTATTGCTGAGTTAAATTCCATTGTGTATTTATGCCACATTTCCTTAATAAGACTCCTGTAGTGCAAGAATTAAAACCAAGAATCAATAAATGGGATGGAATCAAACTAAAAAGTTTCTTCTCAGCAAAAGAAACAATCTGGGAGATGAACAGAAGAGCCTACATCCTCGGAGCAAATTTTTACCCCTCACACATCAGATAGAGCACTAATTTCTAGGGTATATAAAGAACTCAAAAAGCTAAGCACTGCTAAAACAAATAACCCAATCAACAAATGGGCCAAGGACCTGAACAGACACTTCTCAGAAGAGGATATACAATCAATCAATAAATATATGAAAAAATGTTCATCATCTCTAGCAATTAGAGAAATGCAAAGCAAAACTACTCTAAGATATCATCTCACTCCAATCAGAATGGCAGCTATTATGAAGACAAACAAAAATAAGTGTTGGTGAGGATGTGGGGAAAAAGGTACACTCATATATCGCTGGTGGGACTACAAATTGGTGCAACCAATATGGAAAGCAGTATGGAGATTCCTTGGAAATTTGGGAATGGAACCACCATTTGACTCAGTTATCCCATTCCTTGGTCTATACCCCAAAGACTCAAAAACAGCATACTACAGGCACACAGCCACATCAATGTTTATAGCAGCACAATTCACAATAGCTAAACTGTGGAGCCAACCTAGATGCCCTTCAGTGGATGAATGGATAAAAAAAATGTGGCATATATACACAATAGAATCTATCCCATTTAAAGCAATACCCACTCCAGTTTCCAATTAGAGGTAGACAGGAGGACATTTGCCAGGGTAAGTAATAGAAAAGAATTAAAAAGGGATTAAAAAAATTAACCGGACATTTTCTTTTAACTAGTTAGGCTACTTGTCAAAACCAATTACAAGTATAGCTAAATGTTCTTCCAAATTCTTCAGCAAGAAGCTTAAATCTAAGCCAGGCACAGTGGCACACAGCTGGAGTTGCAGCAACTCAGGGGGCTGAGGCAGGAGAATCATGAGTTCAAGTCCCATTTGGGCAACATAGTGACACCCTGTCTCAAAATAAATTAGTAAAAACAGGCAGGGATATAACTCAGTGGTAGAGCGCTTCTGGGTTCAATCCTCAATACTGCACAAAAAGAAGCTCAAATCTTTGTTCTAAAAAGTATTTAAGGATTCTGGTTTTCCGTTGAAGAAGCTGTAATTTTTTTAAAAAAATATTTTAGTTGTAGATGAAAACAATATTTTTATTTACTTATTTTTATGTGGTTCTGAGGATTGAACCCAGTGCCTCACATGTGCAGGGCAAGTGCTCTGCCACTGAGCCTCAGCCCCAGCTCCAAGAAGCTGTAATTTTGGAAAGTGTATCTTCAGTTTAGGAAATTTGGAGTATTGGTGCACGCCTATAATCCCAGCAGCATGGGAGGCTGAGACGGGAGGATAGCAAGTTCAAAGCCAGCTTCAGCCTCCATGAGGCACTAAGGAACTCAGTGAGACCCTGTCTCTAAATAAAATACAAAATAGGGCTGGGGATGTGGATCAGTGGTTGAGAATCCCTGAGTTCAAACCCCGGTTCCCCCCACCAAAAAAAATGATTTTGAACATCTCTATTGAAGAATGCTTCCAATTCTTGCCTAACACATTCTTTTAGATATATCACAAACTTAACATGTGGGCCAGTATTTAGTGGGCTTCTTTCCTAGAATACTAATTTTTTTGAACATATTGATCCATGATTATAATGTTAGGTTTTTTTTTTTTTTTTTTTTAGAGCTGAGACACAAAAATTTAGACATTTTCATCTGTTTCTTGTTTGATATATTTTGATATCTACTCTTCAAAAACTTCAAATATAAATTGTATCTTCAAATTACTGAATGTTTCAGCCATCCCACTGTGTGAAGCATTCTCTTGTAAATACACATCTATTTGTATAGACTGAGCTGTGCAGCTTGAAATGCTTTCAGAGAAAAACTATTTGAAAGCTAAAGTAGAAAGTGTTCTACTTTAGTTTCCTCTCTTTCTTTCTCCCTTTTTATTTCTCTTTTCCTTGTCTCAAATATTTATTTGCAGGTGGTTGCTCAGATGGAAGAATGTTGGCTTTTTTTTTTTTTTGGCACTGGGGATTGAACCCAGGGGTGCTTAACCACTGAGCCACATCCCCAGCCCTTTTTTGTATTTTTTAAAATATAAGGTCTCACTGAGTTGCTTTGTTCCTTGCTAAAGTTGCTGAGGTTGGCTTTGACTCTGTCCTCCTGCCTCAGCCTTCAGAGCTGCTGGGACTAAGACCTGTGCCATAGAACCCAGCCAAAATGTTGGCATTTTATGTTGAAAATTTTACCTTATATAGTTTGTTTGGTTTGGGTACCAGGGATTGAACCCAGGAGAGCTTAACTACTGTGCTACATCCCTAGCCCCCTACATTTTTTTTTTTTTAAGACAGAGATTTGCTAAATTGCTTAGAGGCTTGCTAAATTGACAAGGTTTTTTTTTTTTGTTTGTTTTTTTCTTTTTTCTTTTGGTACTAGAGATTGAACCCAAGAGCTTAACCACTGAACAATATCCCCAGCCCTTTTTTATATTTTGGTTTAGAGACAGGGTCTCACTGAGTTGCTTAGAGCCTTGCTAAGTTGCTGAAGCTGGCTTTGAACCTGAGATCCTCCTGCCTCAG
>NW_026000185.1:29849777-29934378 GCF_001458135.2 Marmota marmota marmota
TTTTTTTTTTTTTTTGAGCCACTGGGATTATGCACCACCATGCCCAACCTCTGATGAACATTTTACTTCATATAGTTGTTTGAGAGTTTTTGCCAACAACTGACTTTCTTAAGAGACAGATGCAACCACCACTACCCCAGATGTGCTTCCACTCCCCCACCCTTTTAATGAGAGGAGGCAGCCCCCAATCCTAAAACCTGATCTCTTGATTCTTTAATAGGATCTGGGGTAAAGGCACTTTGTGGAAACTTAAGTTCATATAGAAAAGCAAAATGATTATTATATGAGAAAGCCCCCCCCTCTCTCTCTCTGTTATTATTTTTTATATCAAGATACTAATTCTCATGAAATGTTTAAACTAGTGAGAAAGAGTTCATGTGACTAACTTTATCTCCTTGCATCTCTTATGTTTTTAAACGGTATGTTGACTTTTGATTCCCATGCCCTTTTTGACGGCTCTGGTTTGTACTAAGGTCTTGGTACACTGCAGTGCAGGCCAACCATTTCCTGAAATGTGAAGCCCTGGCATTGTCCGGGAGAGTGGGCAGCTGAAGCTCCAAACCTGGGTTCTTGTGTTCCCACAAAAGAAGATGGAACTTCAGACACCCAAAGCTATGCAAGAGAACTTTATTACAAGTGCAAGAAAAGTGAGGCTCAAGCAGCAAGCACTCTAGAGACAGTGGGTTGTCTCTGTGTACCCACCACTGAACTTGCACTCTTTTTAAGAAAAGGACCAATGCCACTTCTAAATTTATTACTGTTTGATGTTTATCTTGAGAACTGAACTTTTTTTTTTGCCAAGCAGGTGTTCAACTCCTTCTTCATCTCTGGTGGTAGAGTTTTTGTCCCTAATTGTTCCTCTCCAAAACTGTCATGATGGCCATTTTATTGGGGAGGGGGCTCATCTACAAGTCAAACCCATGTTAATGTGGGTATTGGGGTCAGTGGTCAGTCAGAATTTACCTTGGTGCACTGCATTACTAAAAAACCTCTCTTCCAAAATATTTGGAGGCACCAATAGCTATAATTCTTCACTTGACCTTGACTTTGGTGAACTCTGAGGTCCCTTTAATGAGAGTTAGTGCCAAGAATCCTTCTTTCTCAATGCATTTCCCCAATTACCCGCCACCCACTCTCCATTAGCTCCTTTCCTTTCCATTTGCTTATTTGCAAGATCTGTGTACCGATGTTTCTCTACAGGTTATATGCTGCAAGTTACTTACTCATTTGCCATTTAAAGAAAACTTTAGGTGGGCACAGTGGGCATACCTGTAATCACAGTGGCTTGGGAGTCTGAGGCAGGAGGATCTCAGGTTCAAAGCCAGCTTCAGCAACTTAGCAAGGCTCTAAGCAACTCAGGGAGACCCTGTCTCTAAACCAAAATATAAAAAAGGGCTGGGGATATTGTTCAGTGGTTAAGCTCTTGGGTTCAATCTCTAGTACCAAAAGAAAAAAGAAAAAAAACTTTAAGAGTATCAAAAAGTAAACCTGTGACCTTGCCATGTATTCACTAGTCATTACCAACTACTCCTTAAAATGCTGTCAGGGACTCACATGCAGAAAGTTTTGTGAACTTGCAATCTTTTTGAGCAGATATACACTGGTTGTGACCAAAACCAGCTTAATGTTTTGTAGTAACTGCTACAGTCAATGTTATCAAATCTTTGTACAATAGAAAAGTATTTAAAATTTACTTTTCTACTGACATTTGTAATTCAAGTATAAATGTTTATCAATCAAGAATTACTTTTTTAAAGGCTATATATCAAAGTATTTAAAGATAAAACTATATGAAGGGCTGGAGTTGTGGCTCAGAGGTAGACATTGGCCTAGCACATGTGAGGCACTGGGTTTGATCCTCAGCACCACATAAAAATAAATAAACAAAATAAAGGTATTGCGTACATCTACAACCCCAACATATTTTAAAAAACCTATATGTATATGATGTCTGGGATTTACTACAGAATAACTGGGCGTCACATTGTAGAAGGGGGTAGAAATGAAAGAAGATTGGCCACGTATTGGTGATTGTTGAAGTTCAGTGGTGGGTACAACAGGTTTGTTATACCAGTGCCTCTATGTTTGCATGTTTGAAGATTTCCATAATCAAAACTTAAAAGGAAGAAAAACCAGATTTTTCTGAAACACTCAATTAATGATAAAAGAATGATGATGGAGTTGTTCTCAAGAAATAAGAACCAAAGTTCATATTAAAATTTAAATCACAATTCCTCATCTAGTGAAAGTCATTTTATGACACCAATGGACATGAAGAGCTTACAGTGTATATTCATGGAGATGTGCAGGCTCACGGAGGAAGGAAGTTATCAAAAGGTCAGTGGGATTTGTTTATACAAACATCTTCAGTGTAGCCTTTCTCTAATGTCTTAGCAATGCCCGTGGGCTATTTATTTGTTTATTTATTGGTTTTTTAAAAAAGTCTTCAAATCATCTGGGATTTAAAATTTAAATATTAGGTTTTAAATTATTTGGATTTAAATAAGTAATTTTAATGCATGAACTAACTAAATTATTAATTTTAACTTATTTTAATTTGAAACAGAAAATAATTATTTGAAATAAAATAATTTAAATAAATAAACTGAAAATGTAAATTATTTTAATTTAAAATCTAAAGTGATTATTTGAAATGAAAAGAGTATGGAAACAAAATGCCAACAACAGAAGCAGACTTCAATATTTCACAGAAAAACATTAGTGCTTTGTGGTTCTCTCAATTTGGACTATGAAGACTGAAATAAAAAAAAAAAACAAGCAAAACAAACATGAGTAACTGCTGAGACATTAGGGAAAGGCTATATTAAAGTTGTTTGCTTGGAAACATTGTAAATTTGTAATAAATAAGGTTGTCACTTTTTAATGACACTGTGGAGAGCAGGCTGTGCCCTGCCCATGATATGCAGTTTTCAGGCTGTGCTTGAACCTGAGTTCGCCTTGACCTTCTCCATTTTGAGTGAAGATTGAGAATGACCCTACACCCTGTTTGTATAGTAAACAGCCCCATCTGTTTGGCACAACCATAAGGCACAAACGGATAAGTCAATCACGATAATAAACATGAGCTCCTATGGACTTATCAAACTAATCAGAAGTATGAGGATGCATGGGCGTATCAGACTCGTTTTGGGAAAACCCACCAGATCACATCAGATCACTGAATGAAGCAACCCCCTCACTCAAGGCCCATAAAAGAAAGAACATTGAGATTAAACTCTCATGGTGGCACCCTGACCCCATCACCTAGTTACTCCCCATAAGCTTTGCCCAGAAAAATCTCCATAGTGACCAACCTTTAGATCTCTGCCCTCAGACTTTAGCAGAGTTTCTCTTGCTCAACTGTCATAGCCCATTCCAAGCTGACATCTCAAGCTGACACTCTGACAATGCCCTCTGTCTGGACCGTGGCCTAGAATGGACAAGTTCCTGCACATTGGTAGCTCTGCACCCTGAATAAGTTCTTAGACTGGTTTGTAATTTTTTATTATTTTTTTTTTTTTGGTGGTGGGGGTGGGAGGGAGCACAGGGGATTGAACTCTGGGACGCTCAACCACTGAGCCACATCCCCAGCCCTACTTTGTATTTTATTTAGAAACATGGTCTCACTGAGTTGCTTAACACCTCACTTTTGCTGACGCTGGCTTTGAATTTGAAATCCTCCTGCCTCAGGTTCCCGAGCCCCTGGGATTACAGGCGTGTGCCACTGTGTCTGGCTCTTAAACTTATCTGATGATCAAGAGTGATTCTTTGCATTCATTTCTTTTCATTCATATCTGCTCTCTGTTGTTCAGCCTCCTGAACCTCCTATCTAAATAAGTATGTATAGTTGATAGATAAATAGACATTCTGAAACATATTTTTTTTTCTGTAAAGTATGATGTGTTATCATTATTAAAAACTAAGATTGGAATAAAAGAATTTGTTTTTGCCCAGTTTATGACTACAGGAGACCCACAGTATTCAGTAAACTCCACAGATGAAAGAGGTATAGCTTGTGAATTTATCATTATCCAATAAATTCTGACATTGTGGAAAGATGCAAACATATTTGGTCTATGTTAATGACATAGCTTGCGCAGGACAGATGCCATAAGCTTAACATATTCAAAGTTAGTTACACCTGAATAACTTTTTTTAGCATACACCTGACTCGTAGAATACATAAACTTTTCAAAGTTTGATGCTGTACCACTGAGCTACATCCCTACCCCTCAAAGTATTTTTCTTAGTAATTGTGTGAACACAGATATTGCTCAGAGGGCAGTTCTTCTGGTAGATGTGTCATAGAAGGATGCTCTCCTCCTGGTAAAACAACTAACTCTCACTGTAAAATGCATAAGGCTAGGTAGGATTATTTTGTCAAAACGCACAATTTGGAGTTATCACTTTGTGTAAGATATGTTCTGAAGTTGTAGGATATGTTCAGACAGGCCAGCCCCAAGAACAGGAAAATACTCTTAAGTTTTATGTTGCTTGATTCTAATAACACATAAAATTAGGGCACCCATTTTTATGTCCTTTTTTTCATTTCTTTTTGTTTCATAAATTTTATTTGATTACATTTTACAAAATGTTTGTGACATCAGTTTGTGACAGTTTGATTGGGAAACCAACCTGTCCTTCAGCTGCAGGGAGTGCATTTCCCATAGAAGTCCTCACATGCTCACACAAACAGAGGGTTAAAGGGACCTGAGTCGCAGCTTAGCTTCTAAAATTGAAAAATTGGAAACAATCAAAATACTGATGGACAAGAGAAAGGAGAAATAAATTTTGGAATATGCATATACTGGGAAATGGTTCTGTATGTTAAATGAATTAAACCAGAGCTGCATATATCAACAAGAATGAATCTCAAAAACACTTTGGGAAGAAAAGGAAGCTGCCAAAGAAAAACTACAACATGATACCACTCATTTACAGGTTGGCTCAGACAATGACAGTCTTTCATTTATACATTTTTATAGGTATATTTTAGGGATGGTATAAATCCTTGGAGATTAAAACATCATAATAGCCACTTGGGAAAGGCTGGAGGGAAAGCAACTGAGGAGCTATTTTATTTCTTTGCACAAATTTGAGGTGTGGGTGACAAACTGCTATGATTTGGTGGAGTTGGGTGGAGGTGACAGTAAGATTTAATTGTTATTTTCTTATGCTTCTCTGTATGTTAGAAATTTTCACAAATATAATTCTGGAACCTTCACATGAAAATTTTTTTTGTAGTTGTAGATGGACAGAATCCCTTTATTTTATTTGTTTATTTTTATGTGGTGTTATGGATCAAACCCAGTGCCTCACACATGCTAGGCAGATGCTCTGCCACTGAGCTACAGCCTCAGCTCAAATCAGCCCATCTTTGCATTTTCAGGATGAGTAAATTTAAAGAAAGATATAAAGGGAAAAGTAAAGCAGGCAGCATATGGGCATGACCAAATGATGTGACATTCATACTGCAGGAATGCAGGATGGGAATTCTGGTAGGTTTGCACTGTCCCTTTTTATCCCAGCTGATCCAGGATCTCAAATCAAATTCAAAGCTCAATCAACAGCGACGTTGATAATTCTTATTCTCTTTCTTTAGATCTGATTTTTCCTACTCTCTTTTCTACCTTATCAATAGCTTATGTGTATTTCAGGGCAGTGACACGTGCTGAGTTCCATCCTAATTTTGTCACCTCTTCATCATCCACTGGAATGATCCAAATGGACTCTCAGATAAATGCCCTCTCCCAACGTTGGGCATCTGTCTTGCTAAAGTCCTCCCATTGTAGGAACAATATATCAATAAAGCAACTACAACAAACAGAAAATACATTCTAAGAAAACTTTCAAGCAAACAACGAACTGTAAATTCTCTCCCTGATGGCTTTTGTACATATTGAATTATCACCTATATCTGAGTCTAAAGTACTTGTGAAAGCAGCGATTTTTCAGATGTACAAATGGGGCTTAGCCCAGGGACATGGTGAGTGGTCTTTGATACCCTGGAATGGAACCTTTTCTTGGAAACTGTGTTCGTTCCAAAAGTCTGAAGTGAGACTCTAGGATTCTGGCAGAAAACCAGTGTGGATTGTGAGAACCTCGGAGAGACACAAGTGCTAGAATAGATACCTGGTATTCGACAGAACACGTAGGTAATGCCAGGTGACAGTGTTTAAGGAAATTGGAAAGTCGCCACAGTACACTCACTCCCTTATGATGGGAGTGTCTAAGTCTGTGCTTCTTTATTCTCCAACTGAAGCCTCATTCGCACTCAAGTGCATAGGCTGAGCGAATCCCTTCATGGAGCAATTCAAGGGCTACAAGATTCTGATTGCCGGGTTGCTCTTTCTGGTTTGCGTGAGTACTTCCCTTGCCTCTGATTCCTCTCATTGCTGGCTCATTTCTTCCTTCCCTATGCAACCTCCAGTTTGGATTGTAGGAGACCTGACGGAGGGAAGAGCTCAAAGTTTTGACCTCGATCTCGTGGGATTCTAGAAAGAGTAAATGCAGAGTGGAAAATCAGTTTAAGAAAGAAGGTGAGCAGATTGGATCCTGAGCTCCACTAGGGAATCTAAAACAAATTCAGAGTGTAATGTCAAAAAGCTGGTTCCAGGGCTGGGGCTGTAGCTCAGCGGTAAAGCACTTGCCTTGCATCCGTAAGGAACTAGGTTTGATTTTCAGCACCACATAAAAATGAATAAATAAAGCTATCGAGTTCATCTACAACTGAAAAAAAATATTTAAAAAAGAAGGCTGGTTCCACTGCTCTCCAAAGAAGCCAATAACTCAAGAAACAGAGTGACGGGGAAGGGCCTTACTGGCAACAAGTCAGCAAGTTGGAAAATGGGGACTCTGGTCCTTAAGAGCCATTTTGCTCAGGGGACTCAAGCACAATGCTTACATAGGGATTTGGAGGAGGTATACTTGTAGTCTCAGAGAGATGGGTGGGATGCCAGAGGTGGTCATAAATTTCTAGGTGGTCTGCTTTTCTGACATACATGGCACTGCTATCTGAAGGTCACCGAATACGCTGTGTCTTTCAGAGACCCTGAAAAAAATACTATTAGCAAGTCCCTTTTTCCAGGAATAGCTAGCTACCTTGCAATTAATCCTTAAGATACAGAACAGGGGAGAAGAGCAAGAGGCGATTATATTTCTGCCAGAGAACAGTTTTAACTTATTAGATAGATTCAATCTGAGGCAGCATCGACAGCAAATAGGAAAAGAATCATCGTACATCATTCGACTGTGTGATCTCCAAAATTAGTCATTTTAAAAGTCAACTGAGGCAGGAGGATCACAATTTGAAGGCCAGCCTCAGCAACTTAGTGAGGCCCTAAGCAACCTGGCAAAACCCTGTGTCAAAATTAAAATAATAAATAAATTAAAAGGGCTGGGGGTGTTGCTTAATGGGTAAGTGCCTCTAGGTTCAATCCCTGGTACCAAAAAAGAAAAGGAAAAGGAAAAAAAAAAAACCAATCAACTAAATCCGAGTGAAGCCAGAAGGTTTATTTGGGTTTCCTTTCAGGTATAAGAAGTTGTTATGGGGAAATCCCAATGGAGAAAAAAACAAGCTATTCATGGTGTTTTCCATTCATGGTTTTCTGTTCATGGTGTTCATAGTTTTCTCACCTTCCAAAAGCTTCTTTTTTCTTTCTGCCCCAGTGTAAAAGAAAGAAATGGAAGTCTATGGTGTTCAGTTCTAGCTTTTTAGCAGAGAGAAAGAGGCAGAGGTTAAAAAAAAAAATTCCTGATTAGAGAAAGAGCAAGTGAGCAATTGAGTGGAGTGACATTTTATTGCTTCACTGAGGAACCTGGGAAAGGCCAGAAGCCATGAAACCTTCCAGAGAACGCATTTCCCTGTCTGTCCAACAGTTAACACTGAGCTTTCGATGATAGATAATTTTGAGCTCTAAACTTATGCTGTGGCACTCAAAAAATAGTAGGATATTTTGCATGGAAATAAAGATTTCTGACTTTTCTTAGAAAGTGGATGATCTTCAGAAAGGCTTGACAAGTCAGTCTTCAGCCTAAGACCAATGAAAGAGTTAAATAGAAAAATCCTAGTCCCTTAATAATAGGTCCGAAGAAGGTGTCCATTTCATTTCCAGAGTATCCTTGTCCATGTGAAAGGGTGAGCGAGACTTCTTTGGGTCTCAGCCAGAACTTTCTACCTTGTAAAAGTAGTTAAGCTACAACACAGATAAAAATATGCATAAAATCTTAAATTCTCAATAAAAGTCAAAGATACCACACCTGTGTGATCTCGATCCAAGTTGAGAAATGGAAATTTCCATCACCTTCAGAAGCCTCCTCTCACGCCCCCTCCCTGTCACTCCTACCCTCACTTCTTTCCAAGGTAGCCTATACCTTGACTTAAGACAATATATTTAAATTTTGCCTGACTTTGAATTTCTTAGAAAAGTAATTACACTATGTACTTGTTTATGTGTACCTTCTTTTGAGAAATGTCTATTGAGATCATTAGCTCTTTATTAGGGGATGGAGTATTGGGATTGAATCAGGGGCACTTAACCACTGAGTCACATCCTCAGCCCTTTTTATTTTGAGAAAGGATCTCACTAAATTTCTTAGGACCTTACCAAGTTGTTGAGGCTGACTTTGAACTTGCAATCCTCCTGCCTCAGCCTCCTGAGATGCTGGGATTACAGGCATGCACCACTGTGCCTGGCCAATTTGCTCAATTTTAAAAAGATTTTTTTCTTGTTGTTCCTTGTATATTCTGAATGTTAGTAATAGTTTGCTCATATCTTCTCTCATTCTCCAGTTTGTCTCTTCCCTCTGTTGATTGTTTCCTGTGCTGTGCAGAAGTTTCTTAGTTTAATATAATTCCATTTGTCTATTTTCTGCTTTGGTTGCCTTACTTGGGGATCTTCCCCCAACCACCACCACAAAAAAATCTCTGCCTATATCAATATCTTAAGGTATTTCTGTTATGCTTTCTTTTAGTAGTTTTATAGTTTCTGGTCTTCCATGCAGGACTTTGATCCATTTTGAGTTTTTTTTTGTTGTTGTTGTTGTTGTTTGTTTGTTTATTTGTTTTGGTATAAGGTGAGGGAGAGGGATCCAGTTTCATTCTTCTGCATATGGATATCCAGTTTTCCAAGTACTGTTTATAGAGACTGTTCTTTCTTCAATGTATGTTTCTGGCACCTTTGCCAAAGATCAGTTGGCTATAGATGAGTGGGTCAATTTCTGGGTTCTCCATGTGTCAGCTTTTATGCCCATATCATGCTTCACTGGTTACTTCAACTTTGTAATATGCTTTGAGGTCAGGTATTGTGAGGTCTCTGGCTTCATTCTCTTTGCTCAAGATTACTTTAGCTCCTTGGGGTCTTTTACAATTTCACATGAGTTTTCAGATTTTTTTTTTCAATTTCTGTGCAGAATGTCATTGGTATTCTCATGGGAATTACATTGCATCTGTAAATCGCTTTGAGTAGTCTAAACATGTGAATTCTTCCAATCCATGAACTTGGGATGTCTTTGCATTTTTATTTATTTATTGTTGTGTCTTACTCAATTTCTTTTATCATTGTCTTATAATTTGAATTGTATGGTCATTCACTTTCTTAGTTATATTTATTTCTAGAAATTTTATTATTTTTTGTGACTATTATAAATATGATCACTTTTTTGATTTCTTTCTCGGCAAGTGTATTGTTGGTGTTTAAAAATGGTATTGATTTTTCTGTATTAATTTTGTGTGTCTTGTGACTTTACTGTGAGTTTCAATTCTAACAATTTTTTGGTGGAGTCTTTAGGTTTTTCAACATATATTATATCTTTCTTTGCCACGTCTGCTGTGAGAATGAAGATCATTCTCAGCAACCAGACTATTCACATTCCAGAAAATGTTGGTATGACTCTGAAGGGATGGGCCACAGAGGAAAGTACCTTTCATTACATTTAAGTGGTTTATTTCTTCTTCTGTTTTATTTGGAGTTTTAACTACGAATGGATGCTGACAAATGAGAGGCCATTTCAGCATCTATTAGTAAATTCACATGGGCTATATTTTTTTCATCTTTAGATTTTGAGATAGAACATTGCATTATTAGATTTCCTGATATTGAACCACCTTTGTGTTTCTGAAATAAATGCTATTGAAATAAACTATGTTATCCATTTGTTTTACTGCTGTATTTTATTTAGAATTTTCATATCTGTAAATAAACACAAGATACTGTTGCTATTGATATCAAGAGCAGGTGGTAACATAAAATGAATCAGGGAGTTCCTATCTTTTTATGGTCTGCAGTTCAAGTTGGTTGATTTGTATTCTATAAGCAATCTTTGAGCATTCCTAGGGACTTCCATCTATTAATACCATGTATGGTCACATTTAGGCTAACATTGTGGGTATGTGATAGTGTCTCATTGTGGTTTACATTTACAATTACCTAATTATTTAGAATTTCTGGATGTTGTCTTTTGCAAAGGATCAGCTCAAGCTTTTGCTTGTTTTTCTGTCAAGTTGTCTGTTTTGTTTCTAAATCATAGAATTTCTTTATATATCCTGGTTCTTAGTGCTTTGTTTGTTGTATGTTGCAAATATCTTTTTCCTTACAGTGATTTATTTCTTTCATTTGTAATAGCATCTTTAATAAACCATTTAATAACATTTAACAAATGGTATCTTTTCTTAACTTTAAAGGAAGTTGTATTTGTCAGTTATCAAAATGTTCTGTGGTGGTTAGTACTTTTTTGTATTATGTTTAGTTTTCTTCATCTAAAACATGTGAACATAGTCTCTGTAAGTGCATGTGACCAAATGACAGAGGCCAGAGATGGGAAGCAAACCTCGGATCAGCAAGCTTTCTTTTATTCTGCAACAAAGTCAATCCATCAGGCATAGGATGACTCATTTTCTGGGTACAGGAAATGGCCCCAAGGTTACAGAAGGAGTCTGGGTCTTATAGTTTACAATGAAGGTGAATTAATCATTGGAGATGTGGATGTGCAGTTTGGACAGTGAGAGACCTAGTTGTGCGGGTTGAAATTTTAACTGAGGAAGGCAGTTGTAAATCGTTTGAAACTCCTTGTCATTTGGGAAAGCTTACAAGTTGGTGTTCACTGCTTATCTTCCTTCCTCTGGGACCCACTGTCACCTAGTGCTTCACTATTTGGTTTTCTCCCACCAGGATGCATCTGCAATGGGGAAGGGTAAAGTCCAGGGCCCAGAATTTCAGTATTTGCCTCCTTCCTTGAGGACCCATTGGGGTTGGGAAGGGGCAAATATTTGCTTTTGGTGGAGATGCTGGGTTGAATCTGGGAAGGGATGAAAGTTTGCTTTTTTCCTTTCTGTTGGCCCATTGCTAACAGAAAGGATATTCTGGGAGAGGTTTAAGGTTTGGCTAATTTCCCCTCCCTCCTCCCGAGTCACACTGTCCCTTCATTTTTCCTGGGGAGCTGTCATGTAGGCATATTATTTTTCATAACCCTTCAGTCTCCTATTTGTCACCTAAAAATATTCATAGGTTTTTGTCTTTCATGTTTGTTCTTTTATTAACTTAGAGTGAATATTTGTAAATACTCTATTCTCTTATTCTGTTTGTCTATTCATGTACCACTTACTAGTTACTAATGCTTTATGGTAAGACTTTTTTAGAAACTTTTAATTTCACTGATAAATAGCAAGTCTTAATATTTGGTAGAATAAGTTTTTTGAGTTTACTGTCCTTTAAATGTGTCTTTCTTGGACTTCTCTCTCTGTCTCTGTCTCTCTCTTTGTGTCTGGGTCTCTTCCTTCTCCCTCCATTTTTCACTTATAAGGGCCCTTATATTTATACTAGACCCACTCAGGTAAACCCAGATAAATTGGCACTCTCAAATCGCCTGATGAGCAACTTTAAATCTCCTTTGACGTGAAATCTAAGAAATTCATGGTGCATGGATTTTCCAAGGAACAGGAATAGCCAAGACTTTTTTTTTTTTAATGGTACTGGGGATTGAACCCAAGGGTGCTCTGGCCTTTTTTATTTTATATTTTGAGACAGGGTCTCACTAACTTTCCAGACTGGCCTTGAATTTGTGATCCCTCTGCTTCAGTCTGCTGAGTCACTGGGATTACCAGTCTGTGCCACAGTGCCTGCAACTCATCTTGTTGGATCTTGAGACAATGCAGTACAATTTAACACAAGGCACACCTATAAATAAATACCCAGGTTAGGAGACAATGGGAAGGAGAACAGCAAGTTCCTTACCCTGTGCTTCATGACACATAGCTGCAGGATTAGCCTCCCAAGATGATTGCTCTGAGCTTGTACTCCTAATTCCAGGATAACGTCACATTAACAGTCTTTCCCACAGATTGGAATTGAGATGTGTTGGTAAATTGCCTTTTTACTGAGATCCCCTTGCTGAAACGGAAGGGATATTGATGGATATTGGTGGGTGAATATCTGATACACAGGTACCTCAATTCCTTTCACCCACCACCAGCCCTATGGTGTAAAACATGGCCTCTCTCCATGGCTCTTCCCATTTGGAACTTTCACTTCTCTGGAATGTATTTGTGACTTTGTAATGCCAGTGAGATCTGGGACCCTGGAGGAGACTCCTTTTCATAGCAAACACTGTGCCTCACTTGGAAATAATCTGCAGTATCTCTCTTATTTTGCCAGCCCATACCTGACCTGTGCCTTTCAAGAATTTCCTGCCTTTCCAGTGGTTTCTGAGGGTCAATCTCTTCAGCTGAGCCCAATTGGAGAGGGAGTTCACTGAGGGGATGGTCTCACCTTGTTCTTCTGCAATCCTCAAGAAAATTGAGTAAAGGGTTTGCCCACCTTGACTTTCAACTAGAAATGTAGGTTGGAGGTGGGAATTGCAGAAAGAGGGGAAAGGAGAGGAAGGTCACTGAGAATACCAGGCTCTGGGGAGGAAGCAGGATTTGTGAAGAGTGAGGAAATCAGAGATCTGAGGGTTGGGTCCAGGCTGGCTCATAACTCAGGGAGCAGGTGGATATGGGGAGACAGTTGGCAGTGGACGGAATAAGAAGGCTAAGGGAAGGAGACAGTTGAACTAAACAAGAGACGCAACTTCACCTTTGCAACATGAGATGCTTCTTTTGAATAAAGATGGTGGTGACTTGGATGCCAGGCTTATGAGAGACAGACAGCATGATGCAGGTAGGGAGAAGCCCTGAGTCCTACCTGGCAGAGTGGACTGAGCTTTGGTGAATGGAAATCTCCTTCCAGTGAGAAAATGAGAAAAGTAGAAACCTCCGACAGATTCCTCTTTCTCTCCCCACAGGTGTTCTATTTCAAGATGTCCTGGACTGACAATGTCATCTATCGGGCTCCAGGACCCCGGCCTGTCTCTAAATATGTCTCCAACTCTGTGGAATCACCCTTCCTCTTGGACTCTCTCCCCCAGGAGCTCTTCAACCTGACTCACCTTCTATATTGGCCTCTGACCCCAGGAGATAGGGGGGACTTTTTGTCCTCCACCAGCCCCAAGACCTCCACCTACCACCTGAGGGGTCCTGCTCAGGACACCTATGCCCTGGGTGGCTACCTGGAGGTTGTCCTTGTGGCCAGGGACCACCAAGGCAGGCGCAAGATCCATGGTGGGGATCTGTTTCAGGCAAGATTGCTGGGTCCAGAATTGAGAGCAGGGGTCCCCGGGGATGTCCAGGATCTGGAGAATGGCACATACCTATTGTCCTTCCCTCTGCTCTGGGCTGGGAAGGCCCAGGTGCAAGTGCGGCTGATCCACTCCAGTGAGGCTGTTGGGGTTCTGCGCAGAATCTGGGAAGAGAAGAGGGCCACGGTTGATTTTAGGGGGTATTTCCAGGGCAGTTCTGGTGCTAAAGAGACTGTGATTTGCAATGTTGACCCTCACTCAACTGGAGCCAAAGGGCATACCTGCCAGTACAGGGATGTGGTTTCTGGTGAGCTCTGGTTCTGTGCTCAACCCCCTACTCTGCCCTGCAACTCTTTGGTTGCTCACTCAGGCGGGAGTTACCTGAAGGTGACCACACCACGTGATGACGCCCTGCTGGCAGGGTAAGAAACCCAGAATCTGGGATATGGATTCCAACCTTAAGCCTCATCTTTCCTTCCAAACTCACTCCTGTGATCCAGTGGCCCTCCATCACTTCCACCGCTTGCACCACTCAGCAATTATTTCTACTCAATTCCAACATGAGCTTGTTGGGCAACTACCAAGTGACAGACATTGCTAGACAGACATATAATACATGGTCAGGCTGTATCTTCAGAGAGGATTTTGATTGATCTTAGATTTGAAGTTCAATGAGGACTTCTGTAGATAAGAGGCAAAGTATTAAATACAACACAACTTATCTCAGGGCAAAAGTAGCTGAAGTGCCTCATTTATTTATCTAGGCTCTTGCTTTCATTTCTGTTTCAACCCAAGAGTTCATTACTGCAGATATTTAGTAGATTTTTAAATTATTTTCAGCAAAATGTGTTGTGAATACCTAGGTGTGCCATTCTTTTTCATGAGTTTGGGTGGCATCTTTGACATTGGTTTCTTCAATTTCTTATAGAATTTATTTCCTTTCTTGTAGTTTCATGATTCAGAACACTTAACACCATCTATTTCAGTCTTCCTTTTATTGTGTAAAAATGATCAGGGATATGAATTTCCCTCTGAGTACAGCTTTAGCTGTATTCTCCAAAGTTTTACATATGGAGGCTTCATTTTTATTGTGTTTTACATATTTTATAATTTCTACAGTTGTTATCTCTTTAATTCATGAGTTATTTACAAATTACTTTTAAAGTTTTTGTGTAATTTGTAAATGATTCGTGAATTATTAACTTTTAAATTTTTTGAATTTTGAGAGTTTAGGGTTGAAATACCCCTAAAATTAAAAATACCCCCTAAGACTTACTCAAACTAAAAAGTTTTTTCTCAGCAAAAGAAACAATAAGANAAAGAGGGACCAGATGCGTGGCATCAAGGGTCTCTGCAGGCCCACTGGGGAAGCTTACCAGATGGCCAAGGTGTTGCAACTTTACTGCATTATGTTCCCTTTTTCTCAAAGTAGACCAATTGGTAGAGCAACCCATACTGTTCCAGGAGAGAAGGAGGGAGTTCCACAAAGCAAAAGGAGCCTCAGCAGCTACTGGGACAGTCCCTCAGTCCCTCTTACTTACAGGAAGAGCTCCTTGAGTCAACTCAAGGCAAACTCACCATGTCTCCTAAGTCTCCAGTGGTTGGCTCTCAACAAGCTCACCAGACACCCTGCATCTTCAGCATGGGTGCAGAAGACCAGAGTGGTGGGGGTGGGGTGAGGGGGTGTTCTTGGGTCCCAAATGAGTCACCAAATGTGATGCCAAAAGCTCAATCCTTGTCCCTGATGCTAACCTAATAATGAAGACAATATTTTGAGAAAAAGGAAAAAGAAGTTCTAATGCTCTGCTATCAAAGGAGAAACAGATTACTCCTATCCCTGAGGCTGTGAGTCTGTCAGGGGGAACAGAGAGCTTTGAAAGAGGTGTTTCAATACTGGGTGCAGTGGCACAGGCCTGTAATCCCAGCAGCTTGGGCAGTTGAGGCAAGAGGATTGTGAGTTCAAAGTTCAAACTTTGAACTCATGATTCTCCTGCCTCAGCCTCCAGCGCCGCTGGGACTACAGGACTGCGCCTCAGCACCCAGCCCAAATGTTGACAGTTTATGTTGAAAATTTTACCTCATATAGTTTGTTTGGTTTTGGTACCAGGGATTGAACCCAGGGGAGCTTAACTACTGAGCTACATCAATAGCCCCCCTCTTTTTTTTTAAGACAGGGATTTGCTAAATTGCTTAGAGGCTTGCTAAATTGCTGAGGCTTGCTTTGAATTTGTGATCCTTTTGCCTTAGCCTTCTGAGCCACTAGCATTACAGACATGCACAACCGTGCCCCAACTCTGCTGAACATTTTACTTCATATAGTTTTTTGAGAGTTTTTGCCAACAACTGACTTTCTTAGAGACAGACGCAACCACCACTACCCCAGATGTGCTTCCACTCCACCACCCTTTTAATGATGGGAGGCAGCCCCCAAACCTAAAACGTGATCTCTTGATTCTTTAATAGGATTCAGGGGTAAAGGCACTTTGTGGAAACTTTAGTTCATATAGAAAAGCACAATGATTATTATATGAGAAAGCTCCCTCTCTCTCTCTCTCTCTCTCTCTTTCTGTTATTAACTTATTTTTTATTTCAAGGTACTAATTCTCATGAAATGTTTAAACTAGTGAATAACTTTACCTCCTTGCATCTCTTAAGTTTTTAAACAATATGTTGACTTTTGATTCCCATGCCCTTTCTGATGGCTCTGGTTTGTACTAAGGTCTTGGTACACTGCAGTGCAGGCCACCATTTCTTGAAATGTGAAGCCCTGGTGTAGTCGGGGAGAGTAGGCAGCTGAAGCTCCAAACCTGGGTTCTTTTGTTCCCACAAAAGAAGATGGAACTTCAGACACCCAAAGCTATGCAAGAGAACTTCATTACAAGTGCAAGAAAAGTGAGGCTCAAGCATCGAGCACTCTAGAGACAGTGGGTTGTCTCTGTGCAGAGAATGACAAAGGACACAATGCCACTTCTAAATTTATTACTGTTAGATGTTTATCTTGAGAACCGCACTTTTTTTTGCCAAGCAGGTGTTCAACTCCTCCTTCATTGCTGATAGTGGTGTTTTTGTCCCTAATTGTTCCTCTCAGAAACTGTCACGATGGCCATCTTATTGGGGAGGGGGCTGATCTACAAGTCAAACCCATGTTAATGTGGTTATTGGGGTCATTGTTGGTCAGAATTGACCTTGGTGTACCTGTGTTACTAAAAAACCTGCCTTCCAGAATATATGGAGGCCCCAATAGCCATAATTTTTCACTTGACCCTGACCTTGGTGAACCCTGAGGTCCCTTTAATGAGAGTTAGTGCCAAGAATCCTTCTTTCTCAATATATTTCCCCAATTAGCCACCACCCGCTCTCCATTAGCTCCTTTCCTTTCTATTTGCTTATTTGCAAGATCTGTATACCAACGTTTTTCCACAGGTTATATGCTGCAAGTTACTTACTCATTTGCCATTTAAAGAAAACTTTAGGTGGGCGCGGTGGTGCACACTTGTAATCACAGTGGCTTGGGAGGCTGAGGCAGGAGGATCTCAGGTTCAATGCTAGGCACAGCAACTTAGCAAGGCTCTAAGCAACTCAGTGAGACCCTGTCTCTAAATAAAAATATAAAAAAGGGGTGGGGATGTTGCTCAGTGGTTAAGCCCTTGGGTTCAATCCCTAGTACCCAAAGAAAAAAGAAAAAAACTTTAAGAGTATCAAAAAGTAAACCTGTGACCTTGCCATGCATTCCACTAGTCGTTACCAACTACTTCTTAAAATGCTGCCAGGGACCCACATGCAGAAAGTTTTGTGAACTTGCAGTCTTTTTGAGCAGATATACACTGGTTGTGACCAAAACCAGCTTAATGTTTTGTAGTAACTGCTACAAAGTTATCAAATCTTTGTACAATAGAAAAGTATTTAAAATTTATTTTTCTACTGACATTTCTAATTCTAGTGTAAATGTTTATCAATCAAGAATTACTTTTTTAAAGGCTATATACCAAAGTATTTAAAGGTAAAACTATATGAAGGGCTGGAGTTGTGGCTCAGTGGTAGAGCACTTGCTTAGCACATGTGAGGCACTGGGTTTGATCCTCAGCATCACATAAAAATAAGCAAACAAAATAAAGGTATTGTGTACATCTACAACTAAAAACAATTTTTAAAAAACCTATATGTATATGATGTCTGGGATTTACTACAGAATAACTGGGGGTCACATTGTAGAAGGGGGTAAAAATGAAAGAAGATTGGCCACATATTGATGATTGTTGAAGTTCAGTGGTGGGTACAACAGGTTTGTTATACCAGTGCCTCTGTGTTTGCATGTTTGAAGATTTCCATAATCAAAACTTAAAAGGAAGAAAAAAAACCATATTTTTCTAAAACACTCAATTAATGATAAGCAAAAGAATGATGATGGAGTTGTTCTGAAGGAATTAGGGCTAAAGTTCATATTAAAATTTAAATCACAATTCCTCATCTATTGAAAGTCATTTTATACGCCAATGGAGATGAAGAGCTATAACTTATTTCAATTTAAAACAGAAAATAATTATTTTAAATAAAATAATTAAATGAATAAACTGAAAATGTAAATTATTTTAATTTAAAATCTAAAGTGATTATATGAAATGAAAAGTGTATCGAAACAATATGCCAACAGAAGCCGACTTCAATATTTCACATAAAAACATTAGTGCTTCATGATCCTCTCACAATTTGGACTATGAAGATGTAAAGGAAAAAAAAAACCCTAAGCAAAACAAACATGAGTAATTGCTTAGACATTAGGGAAAGGCTATATTAAGGTTGTGTGCTTGGAAGCATGTAAATTTGAAATAAATAAGGTTGTCACTTTTTAATGACATTGTGGAGAGCAGGCTGTGCCCTGCCCATGATATGCAGAACAGCAGTTTTCAGGCTGTGCTTGAACCTGAGTTTGCCATGACCTTCTCCATTTTGAGTGAAGTGCAGAGTTGGAATGATCCTACATCCTGTTTGTACAGTAAACAGCAAACAGCCCCATGTGATTGGCACAACCATGAGGCATAAACGGATAAGTTAATCACACTAATAAAAATGAACTCCTATGGACTTATAAACTAATTGGAAGCACGAGGATGCATGGGCATATCAAACTCCACTCAGGAAAACCAGGTCCATGATCTTATTGAACACACCAGATCACTAAATGAAGCAACCCACCTGGTTACTCCTCATGAGCTTTGCCCAGAAAAATCTCCATAGTGACCAACCTCTAGATCTCTGCCCTCAGGTTTTAGCAATTTCTCCTGCTCAACTCTCACAGCCCACTCCAAGCTGACATCTCAAGCTGACACTCTGACACTGCCCTCTGTCTGGACCGTGGCCTAGAATGAACAAATTCTTGCACTTCGACAGCTCTGCACCCTGAACAAGTTCTTAGGCTGGTTCCTAATCTTTTTTAGGGGGAGAGGAGTGGGCTGGGAGGGAGCATGGGGGATTGAACTCAGGGGCACTCAACCACTGAGCCACATCCCCAGCCCTATTCTGTATTGAATTTAGAAACATGGCCTCACTGAGTTGCTTAACACTTTACTTTTGCTGAGGCTGGCTTTGAATTTGAAATCCTCCTGCCTCAGGTTCCCGAGCCCCTGGGATTACAGGTGTGTGCCACTGTGTCTGGCTCCTAATCTTATCTGATTGTCAAGAGTGACTCTTTGCATTTATTCTTTTCATACATAACTGCTCTCTGCTTTTAGCCTGATGAATCCCCTATCTAAATAATTACACATAGTTGATAGATAAATAGATATTCTGAAACATATTTTTTTCTGTAAAGTGTGCTGTTATCATTATTAAAAATTAAGATTGGAATAAAAGAATTTGTTTTTGCCCAGTTTATGACTACCAGGAGACCCACAGTATTCAGTAAGCTCCACAGGTGAAAGAGGATAGCTTGTGAATTTATCATTATCTAATAAATTCTGACATTGTAGAAAGATACAAACATATTTAGTCTTTGTTAATGACATAGCTTGCCCAAGACAGATGCATAAGCTTAACATATTCAAAGTTAATTAGTAACAAACAACTGACTCACAGAATACATAAACTTTCCAAAGTTTGATGCTGTACCACTGAGTTACATCCCCACTCCTCAAAGTATTTTTCTTAGTAGTTGTATGAACACAGATATTGCTCAGAGGGCAGTTCTTCTGGTAGATATGTCATAGAAAGATGCTCTGTTCCTGGTTAAACAACTAACTCTCACATATAAAATTCATGAATCTAGGTAGAATTATATTGTCAAAAAGCACAAGTTGGAGTTGTCACTTTGTGTAAGATATGTTCTGAAGTTGTCATTTTGTGTAGGATATGTTCAGACAGGCCAGCCACAAGAACAGGAAAATACTCTTAAGTTTTATGTTACTTGATTCTAATAACAAATAAAATTAGGGCACCTATTTTCTATGTCCTTTTTTTTCATTTCTTTTTTTCCATAGATTTATTTTGATTACATTTTACAAAAGCATCAGTTTGTGACAGCTTTCAGGGAGTGAATTTCCCATAGAAATCCTCACATGCTCACCCATGCAGAGGGTTAAAAAGACCTGAGTCGCAGCTTAGCCTCCAAAATTGAAAATTTGGAAACCACCAAAATACCAATGGACAAGAGAAAGGAGAAATAAATTTTGGAATATGCATATACTGGGAAATGATTCAGTATGTTAAATGAATTAAACCAAAGCTGCATATATCAATATGAATGAACCTCAAAAACATTTTGGGAAGAAAAGGAGGCTACCAAAGGAGAGCTACAACACGATACCACTTATTTACAGGTTGGATCAGACAATGACAATCTTACATATATACATTTTTATAGGTGTACTTTAGGGATGGTATAAATCCCTATGGAGATTAGAAACATCATAATAGTCATTTGGGAAAGACTGGAGGGAAAGCAACTGAGGAGCTATTTTATTTTTTGGCAAAAATTTGAGGTGTGGGTGACAAACTGCTATGATTTGGTGGAGCTGGGTGGAGGTGACAGAAAGATTTAATTGTTATTTTCTTATGCTTCTCTGTATGTTTGAAATTTTCACAAATATGACTCCGGAACCTTCACTGAAAATTTTTTTTTGTAGTTGTAGATGGACAGACTCCCTTTATTTTATTTGTTTATTTTCATGTGGTGTTATGGATCGAACCCAGTGCCTCACACATGCTATGCAAATGCTCTGCCACTGAGCTCAAATCTTCACTTTTATGTGGCATTCAGTTGGAGCATAAAGAAGCACAGACTTAGACACTCCCATCATAAGGGAGTGAGTGTACTGTGGCGACTTTCCAATTTCCTTAAACACTGTCACCTGGCATTACTTACGTGTTCAATCATATATCAGGTACCTATTCTAGCCCAAACCAGCTCAAATCTTCACTTTTATGTATATTATTCTCTTCAAAATTATGAACATCTTTGGATTTTCAAGATGAGTAAGTTTAAAGAAAGATATAAAGGGAAAAGTAAAGCAGACAGCATATGGGCATGACCAAATCATGTGACATTCATACTGCAGGAATGCAGGATGGGAATTCTGGTAGGTTTGCACTGTCCCTTTTTATCCCAGCTGATCCAGGGTCTCAAATCAAATTCAAAGCTCAACCAATAGCGACGTCGATAATTCTTATTCTCTTTCTTTAGATCTGATTTTTCCTACTCTCTTTTCTTCCTTATTAATAGCTTATGTGTATTTCAGGGCAGTGACATGTGCTAAGTTCCATCCTAACTTTGTCACCTCTTCATCGTCCACTGGAATGATCCAAATGGACTCTCAGATAGACTCTCCCAACGTTGGGCATCTGTCTTGCTGAAGTCCTCCCATTGTAGGAACAATATATCAATAAAGCACCTACAACAAACAGAAAATACATTCTAAGAAAACTTTCAAGCAAACAACGAACTGTAAATTCTCTCCCTGATGGCTTTTGTACATAGTGAATTATCACCTATACCTGAGTCTAAAGTACTGGTGAAAGCAGTGATGTTTCAGATGTATAAGTGAGTCTTAGCCCAGAGACTTGGTGAATGTTCTTCTATACCCTGGAATGGAACCTGTCTTACAGGAAACAGTGTTCATTCCAAAAGTTTGAGTGAGATTCTAGGATTCTGGCAGAAATTGTGAGAGTCCTAGAGAGACACAAAGGCTAGAATAGGTACCTGATATATGATTGAACACGTAAGTAATGCCAGGTGACAGTGTTTAAGGAAATTGGAAAGTCGCCACAATACACTCACTCCCTTATGATGGGAGTGTCTAAGTCTGTGCTTCTTTATGCTCCAACTGAATGCCTCATTCGCACTCAAGAGCATAGGCTGAGCGAATCCCTTCATGGAGCAATTCAAGGGCTACAAGATTCTGATTGCCGGGTTGCTCTTTCTGGTTTGGGTGAGTACTTCCTTCGCCTCTGATTCCTCTCATTGCTGGCTCATTTCTTCTTTCCCTATGCAAACTCCAGTTTAGATCGTAGGAGAGAGGATGAATGGAAGAGCTCAAATTTTTGACCTCGACCTCATAGGATTCTAGAATGAGTAAATGCAGCGTGGAAAATCAGTTTAAGGAAGAAGGTGAGCAGATTGGATCCTGAGCTCTACTAGGGAATCTAACACAAACTCAGAATGCAATGTCAAAAAGCTTGTTCCAGGGCTGGGGTTGTAGCTCAGTGGTAGAGCATTTGCTTTGTATTCGTGACGCACTGGGTTTGATCTTCAGCAACACATAAAAATGAATAAATAAAGATATTGTGTCCATCTACAAATAAAAAAAAAATTGCACTGGTTCCACTGCCCTCTAAAGAAACCAATAGCTCAAGAAACAGAATGATGGGGGAAGGGCCTTACTGGCAACAAGTCAGCAAGTTGGAAAATGGGAACTCTGGTCCTTAAGAGCCATCTTGCTCAGGGGACTCAAGCACAATGCTTACATAGGGATTTGGAGGAGGTATACTTTTCTTCTCAGACATATGTGTGGGACACCAGAAATGGTCATAAATTTCTAGGTCGTCTGCTTTTCTGACATACATGGCACTGCTATCTGAAGGTCACCGAATACTCTGGGTCTTTCAGAGACCCAGAAAAAATATTATTAGCAAGTCCCTTTTTCCAAAATAGCTACCTTGCAATTAATCCTTAAGATACAGAACAGGGGAGAAGAGCAAGAGGCAATTATTATTATTATTATTATTATTTTTTGCCAGAGAACAGTTTTAACTTATTAGGTGGATTCAATCTGAGGTAGCATCGACAACAAATAGGAAAAGAATCATCGTACATCATTCAACTGTGTGATCTCCAAAATTAGTCATTTTAAAATATCAACTAAACTGAGGCAGGAGGATCACAATTTTTTTAAAAAAATATTTCCTTTTTTTTAGTTGTAGTTGAACATAATACCTTTATTTATTTCTTTATTTTTATTTGGTGCTGAGGATCGAACCCAGGGCCTCGCATGTGCTAAGCGAGCACTCTACCGCTGAGCCACAACCCTAGCCCAGGGGATCACAATTTTAAGGACAGCCTCAGCAACTTAGTGAGGCCCTAAGCAACTTGGCAAAACCCTGTGTCAAAATTAAAATAATAAATAAATTAAAAGGGCTGGGGGTGTTGCTCAATCGATAAGCACCTCTAGGTTCAATCCCTGGTACCAAAAAAGAAAAGTAATAGGAAAAAAAAAATCAACTAAAACCAAGAGAAGCCAGAAGGTTTATTTATGTTTCCTCTCAGGTGTAAGAAGTTGTTATGGGGAAATCTCAAAGGAGAAAAGAAAAGCAATTCATGGTGTTCATTGTTTTCTCACCTTCCAAAAGTTTTTTTTTTTTTTTTTTTTCTCTTTCTGCCCCAGTGTAAATGAAAGAGATGGAAGTCTTTGGTGTTCAGTTCTGCTTTTTAGCAGAGAGAAAGAGGCAGGGATTTAAAAAAAAAAATCCTGACTAGAGAAACAGCAAATGAGCAATTGAGTGGAGTACATTTTATTGCTTCACTGAGGAACCTGGGAAAGGCCAGAGAATGCATTTCCCTGTCCATCAGTTAACACTGAGTTTTTGATGAAAGATAATTTTGAGCTCTAAACTCATGCTGTGGCACTCAATAAACAGTAGGATATTTTGCATGGAAATAGAGATTTCTGACTTTTCTTAGAAAGTGGATGATCTTCAGTATGCCTTGACAAGTCAGTCTTCATCCTAAAACCAATGAAAGAGTTAAATAGAAAAATTCTAGTACCTTAATAATAGTTCTGAAGAAGGTGTCCATTTCATTTCCAGAGTAACCTTGTCCATGTGAAAGGGTGAGCGAGACTGAAAGGGTGAGCGAGACTTCTTTGGGTCTCAGCCAGAACTTTCTACCTTGTAAAAGTAGTTAAGCTACAACACAGATAAAAATATGCATAAAACTTTAAATTCTCAATAAAAGTCAAAGATACCACACCTGTGGTGATCTCAATCCAAGTTGAGAAATGGAAATTTCCATCACCCTCAGAAGCCTCCTCTCATGCCCCCTTCATGTCACTCCCACCCTCATTTCTTTCCAAGGTAGCCAATACCTCGATTTATGACAATATAGTTTAATTTTGCCTGACTAAATTTCTTGGAAAAGTAATCACACCATGTACTTGTTTATGTGTACCTTCTTTTGAGAAATGTCTATTAGATCATTAGCTCTTTGTTGGGGGGTGAGGTACTGGGGATTTAATTAGGGGCACTTAACCACTGAGACACATCCCCAGCCCTATTTACTTTTATTTTGAGATTGGATCTCACTAAATTTCTTAGGACCTCGCCAAGTTGTTGAGGCTGACTTTGAACTTGCAATCCTCCTGCCTCTGCCTCCTGAGCTGCTGGGATTACAGGTGTGCGCCATCATGCCCAAAAATTTGCTCATTGTTGTTGTTGTTGGTACTGGGGATTGAACTCAGGGGTACTCAACCACTGAGTCACATTCCCAACCCTATTTTGTATTTTATTTAGAGATAGGGGCTCACTGAGTTGCTTAGTGCTTTGCAGTTGCTCATGCTGGCTTTGAACTTGTGATTCTCCTTTCTCAACCTCCCAAGTTGCTGGGATTATAGGCATGCACCACCGCACCCCACCAATTTGCTCATTTTTTGATTGGATTTTTTTCTTGCTGTTCCTTGTATATTCTGAATGTTAATAATAGTTTGCTCAATATATCTTCTCTCATTCTCCAGTTTGTCTCTTTTTCTCTGTTGATTGTTTCCTCTATCAGTTCAATATAATTCCATTTGCCCATTCTCCCTGCCACCAAAAAAACCCCCTCTGCCTATATCAATATCTTAAGGTATTTCTGCTATGTTTTCTTTTAGTAGTTTTATAGTTTCTGGTTTCCCATGTAGGACTTTGATCCATTTTGAGGGGTTTTTGTTTGTTTGTTTATTTGTTTGTTTGTTTTGTATATGGTGAGAGAGAGGATCCAGTTTCATTCTTCTGCATATGGATATCCAGTTTTCCCAGTACTGTTTATAGAGACTGTTCTTTCTTCAATGTATGTTTCTGGCACCTTTGCCAAAGATCAGTTGGCTGTAGATGAGTGGGTCGATTCCTGGGTTCTCCATGTGTCAGCTTTAATGCCCATATCATGCCTCATTGCTTATTTCAACATTGTAATATGCTTTGAGGTCAATTGCCAGGCCTCTGGCTTCCTTCTCTTTGCTCAAGATTACTTTGGCTATTTGGGGTCTTTTACAATTCCACATGAAATTTAGGACTTTTTTTTTCTATTTCTGAGAAGAATGCCATTGGTATTCTCATGAGGATTACATTGCATCTTTAAATCTCTCTGAGTAGTCTAAACATGTTTACCACATTAATTCTTCCAACCCATGAACTTGGGATGTTTTTCCATTTTTATTTATTTATTGTGGTGTCTTCCTCAATTTCTTTTATCAGTGAATTGTAATTTGAATTGTGGGGATCTTTCACTCTCAGTTAAATTTTTTCCTAGAATTTTATTATTTTTTGAGACTTATAAATGTGATCACTTTCTTGATTTCTCTCTCAGCAAGTTTATTATTGGTGTTTAAAAATGGTATTGATTTTTGTATGTTAATTTTGTGTGTCTTGTGACTTTACTGAATAAGTTTCAATTCTAAGAATTTTTTGGTGGATTCTTTAGGTTTTTCTACATACCATTCTTTGCCACATTTGCTGTGAGAATGAAGAGCATTCTCAGCAACCAGACTGTTCACATTCCAGGAAATGTTGGTATGACTTTGAAGGGATGGGCCATAGAGGGAAGTACCTTTCATTATATTTAAGTAGTTTATTTTTCTGTTTTACTTGGAGTTCTAACTAGGAATGGATTCTGACAAATCAGAGGCCATTTCAGCATCTATTAGTAAATTTGCATGTGCAATTTTTTTTCATCTTTAGATTTTCAGATAGTACATTACATTCATATATTTCCCGATATTGAACCACCTTTATGTTTCTGAATAAAAGCTACTGGAATAAACTATATTATCATTTTTTACTGCTGTAGTATATTTAGAATTTTCATAAAACATGAGATAGGGTTGCTGTTGATATCAAGAGCAGGTGGTAACAAAATAAATCAGGAAGTTCCTATCTTTTTATGGTCTGCAGTTCAGGTTGTTTGAACTGATTTGTACTCTATAAGCATCTCTCAGTGTTCCCAGGGACCCCCATCTCCATTAATACCATGTATGGTCACATTTAGGCTAACTTTGTGGGTATGTGATAGCGTCTCATTGTGGTTTTCATTTCCAATTACCTAATCATTCAGAACTTCTGGATGTTGTCTTTTGCAAAGGATTAGTTCAAGCTTTTGCTTGTTTTTCTGTCAAGTTGTCTGTTTTGTTTCTAAGTCATAGGATTTTTTTATTATATCCTGGTTCTTAGTGCTTTGTTAGTTGTATGTTGCAAATATCTTCTTCCTCGCAGTGATTTGTTTCTTTCATTGGCCATAGCATCTTTAATAAACCATTTAATAACATTTAACAAATGGTATCTTTTCTTAACTTTAAAGGAAGTTGTATTTGTCAGTAATCAAAATGTTCTGTGGTGGTTAGTACTCTTTTGTATTATGTTTAGTTTTTTTCATCTAAAACATGTGAACATAGTCTCTGTAAGTGCATGGCGACCAAATGACAGAGGCGAGAAATGGGAAGCAAACCTTGGATCAGCAGCTTTCCTTTATTCTGCTGTGAATCCATCAGGCATAGGATGCCTCATTTTCTGGGTACGAGAAATGGCCCCAGAGTTACAGAAGGAGTCTGGGTTTTAAAGTTTACAATGAGGGTGAATTAATCATTGGAGATGCGGATGTGCAGTTTAGATAATAAGAGACCTCATTGTGCGGATTAAAATTTTAACTGAGGAAGGCAGTTGTAAAATGTTTGAAACTCCTTGTCATTTGGGAAAGCTTACAAGTTGGTGTTCACTGCTTATCTTCCTTCCTCTGGGACCCATTGTCACCTAGTGCTTCTCTATTTGGTTTTCTCCTTCCAGGACTCATCTGCAATGGGGAAGGGTAAAGTCCAGGGCCCAGAATTTCAGTATTTGCCTCCTTCCTTGAGGACCCATTGAGATTGGGAAGGGGCAATATTTGGTTTTTGTGGAGATGCTGGGGTGAACCTGGGAAGGAATAAAAGTTTGCTTTTTTCCTCAGGGCCCATTGCTAACAGAAAGGATGTTCTGGGACAGGTTTAATGTTTGGTTAATTTTCCCTCCCTCCTCCCGAGTCACACTGTCCCTTTGTTTTTCCTGGGGAGCTGTCTTGTAGACATATTGTTTTCCATAACCCTTCAGTCTCCTATTTGTCACCTAAAAATCTTCATAGGTTTTGTATTTCATGTTTGTTCTTTCATCTACTTAGAGTAAATATTTGTAAATACTCTATTCTCTTATTCTGTTTGTCTATTCATGTACCACTTATTAATTATTAATGCTTTATGGTAAGACTTTTTTATAACACTTTTGATTTCACTGATAACTAGCAAGTTTTAATATTTGGTAGAATAAGTCTTTCTCAGACTTGTCTCTCTGTCTCTGTCTCTGTCTCTCTCTCTCTCTGGGTCTCCTTCTTCTACCTCCATTTTTCACTTATAAGTGCCCTTATATTTATTCTAGGTCCACTCAGGTAAACCCAGAAAAATTTATACTCTCAAATCACCTGATGAGCAACTTTAAATCTCCTTTGACACGAAATCTAACAAATTCATGGTGCCTGGATTTTCCAAGGAACAGGAATAGCCAAGACATTTTTCTTTTAATGGTACTGGGGATTGAACCCAAGGGTGCTCTGACCTTTTTTATTTTACATTTTGAGACAGAGTCTCGCTAACTTTCCAGACTGGCCTTGAATTTGTGATCCCTCTGCTTCAGTCTGCTGAGTCACTGGGATTACCAGCCTGTGCCACAGTGCCTGCAACTCATCCTGTTGGATCTTGAGACAATGTAGTACAATTTAACAAGAGGCACATCTATAATAAATAGAGGTTAGGAGACAATGGGAAGGAGAACAGCAAGTTCCTTACCCTGTGCCTCATGACACATAGCTGCAGGATTAGCCTCCCAAGATGATTGCTCTGAGCTCGTACTCCTAATTCCAGGATAACGTCACATTAACAGTCTTTCCACAGATTGGAATTGAGATGTGTTGGTAAATTGCCTTTTTACTGAGATCCCTTTGCTGAAACGGAAGGGATATTGATGGATATTGGTGGGTGAATATCTGATACACAGGTACCTCAATTCCTTTCACCCACCACCAGCCCTATGGTGTAAAACATAGCCTCTCTCCATGGCTCTTCCCATTTGGAACTTGCACTTCTCTGGAATGTATTTGTGACTTTGTAATGCCAGTGCGATCTGGGACCCTGGAGGAGACTCCTTTTCATAGCAAACACTGTGCCTCACTTGGAAATAATCTGCAGTATCTCTCTTATTTTGCCAGCCCATACCTGACCTGTGCCTTTCAAGAATTTCCTGCCTTTCCAGTGGTTTCTGAGGGTCAATCTCTTCAGCTGAGCCCAATTGGAGAGGGAGTTCACTGAGGGGATGGTCTCACCCTGTTCTTCTGTAATCCTCAAGAAAATTGAGTAAAGGGTTTTCCCACCTTGACTTTCAGCTAGAAATGTAGGTTGGAGGTGGGAATTGCGGAAAGAGGGGAAAGGAGAGGAAGGTCNCGATATATCAAGAACTATGTAATGTTTTGAACAACCAACAGTAAAAAATTTAAAAAAAAATACCCCCTAAAATTAAAAATCTACTAAATATCTGCACACGTCTTTAATCACAGTGACTCCTGCTTTTTCTTTGGATGCCACATTTCACTGAAAGTAGTTTACATTCTGTATTTTTCCAGAAAGAATTCTGACCTTATTTAATCTAACTTGTTAAGTTTTAAATTCTCAACTTTTATATCTTCACTAATATTTTGTGTCGGCTTAATCTAATAGCTTCAGACATAAATGTATTATATTGAGTTTGTAGATTTATAGGTTATGATCAGCTTCCTCTCTCTCTTTGTGGTGTTAGAGATTGAACCCAGGGCCTCTTGCATGCTAGGCATGTGCTCTATCACTGAGCTATACCTCAGCCCCAATGATATTTCTTTATAACACAGCAGTTTTCACTTCATAAATTTCAAGGCAATGCTATGCTGGATATTTGTCTCTGGGTTTGTTTTATGTTATTGGTAAATTGATTTGGGATCAGGAAAATACTATTATGGTGTCACAAAGAAAAATATAGTTAAATTGGGCTACATAGAAATCAAATACTTCTCCCTTACAAAAAGTAACTTAATTAAGTCAAACTAAAATCTGGGAGATGATATCTATAACACATTTAATTGATATAATAACATTAGTACTAGGAGTAGGTAAAGAAATATTACAAAGCAATAAGAAATATTATATAGCCCAATAGAGCAATAAGGAAACAATATAAATAAGAAATCAAGGAAGAAAGATTTGAATAGTGAATAAAAAATATATACCCATCCTCATAATCAATGAGGGAAATTTACAATGAAACCAAGATATAATATGTTTTTTTGGGGGGGTTCCTTTTAATTTTTTAAAATTTTGAGTCAGGTTCTTGCTAAGTTGCTTAGGGCCACACTAAGTTGCTGATGCTGGTGTTGAACTTGCAATCTTCCTGCCCCAGCCTCTCAAGTTGCTGGGATTACAGGCATGCACCACCACACTTGACTCCCAAATATAATGTCTTTAATTTTTATATGGAAAAAACCTTTTAATCTGGAAAAACAAAGAGTGATGAGGATGGGTAGTGGTAGAAAATCTCATATCTACTGGTAGGGGTGTTAATACCATTAGTTACACCATTACTAAATCTTGAAAACATAATGAGTAATGATAGATACATATTATAGCTAAAGTTTTAAAACTTGCAAACAATTCCAATTAGTATTTTGAATTCATTAACATGTATCAACTGTATCAAATATGGATGAGAATATAAATACTGAATTCATAATAGTGACTTCATCTTTTTGAGGAACAGTATGAAAGAGGGCAGGAGCATGGAGGGTGTGCCTGAGGAACCTGTAATGATTAATCTATTAATTTTTAACCATTGATTGTGAATAACTATAGACCCACAAGAAGTTGCAAAAAGAATACATTGAATCATCTGACCCTCTGGCCCAATTTCCCCCAATGGCAACATTTCATATATGAAGAACAAAATCAAAACAGAAAATAAGTTTGGTACAATTCTGTTAACCAGACCACAAAATCATTCAGTTTCCGTCGACTGGTCCATGTAGGGGTGTGTGTGTGTGTGTGTGTGTGTGTGTGTGTGTGTGTTTCTCTACAAATTCACAATACGTATAGATTGGTGTAACCACCATTACAATCAAGATTCAGAAATGTTCTCCACCAAAAGGAAACCCTTCTGCTCTCCCTTCTAGGCTCTCCCACTCCCCAGTGCCTGTTCTTATCACCTGGTAACTCTTTTCTGTTCTCTATCTCTACAGTTTTGTCATTTCTAGATGGTTCTATTAGTGGAATCAGACAGTAATGCAGTCATTTGAGATTTTTTTCCACAAACACAAAGTTCTCTAGACCCATCCATGCTGTTGCATCTATTGATAATTCATTCCTTTTTCTTGCCACTGTGTACGTTTCTTTAGCCATTTGCCCATTGAAGGACATTGGGGTGTTTCCAGATTTTAACTATCATAATAAAGCTTCTATGAATATTTATATACAGGTTCTTTTGTTAAAAAAAAAGATTCTTTTGTCATATCTGTGGAACAAAATGCCTGAGTGCAGTTTCTTGGTTGTGCAATTGGTAGATGTTTAGTTTTACAAGAAACTGCCAAACTATTTGCTGATCAATTATCTTGTGGGATTCCCCTCTATGGAAATATATCTGATGTCTCTTGCTTATGATCAGACTGGGATTGTGTATTTTAGGAAGGAAGATTGTGGAAGTAAATTATATTTCCATCAGGTGACATCACAGGTACACAGTATGAATGTGGTTTGTGCCCATTGGTGTTAACCTTGTTTGCCTGGCCAAGGGGATTTTTGTTAGGTTTCTGCACTGTAAAGCAAACCCCCCACCTCCTTTGAACTTTGGAAATCAGTAGGCACAACCCAACTCAAAGAGTGGAGAGGTATGACCCCAATGTCTGAGTGTTCATGTAACAACAATGAAAAATTCTTCTGCTCCCAGTCCTTCCAGAATTTAGTGCCAGGAAATGATTTTGTCCTTCCAGAATTTAGTGCCAGGAAGTGATCCCTGGCATTCTGTGTATTTCCATTTATAGAAAAAGAAAACTCTGTGATCTGGCTTGGTTGTCTTTCCTCACCTTGACTATTAGTAAGCCAAGAGTCCAATGAGTAGATGAAATGCAGAAAGTCCCTCCCCGAGACTCCTGATAATGGTCCCAAATTATAAATGTGCTAATTATACTGGAATGTTCTCATTCCTTTTTTGAATTAGAGGGGAAATGACAAGTCAATCATCAAATCCCTTTAGCAACTCCAGATTTCACCAGGTGGCCCTCCACAAAGCTCTCTCTCCCTGTTTCTCCAGGAAGGTGACTGACAAGCTGCTACCTCAGGGTGTTGCTCCAATTCTGATCAGACCAGCAACCACAGAAAACATCAGTCGGGGTGAGTGGGGCTGAGTCATGCTGGGAGTGGAGGTTGATAATGGACCTATATGGGTTTTGTTCCTTGACCGAGAGGCTAGCCTCTCCCTTCCAGGGCGGTGGAGTACAGGGGTCAGCAGAACGGACTGTGACACCAGGCTTCTTGGATTCACATGCTATCCCTGCCAGTCACTGTTTTTCTGATTTCAAACCACTTCATTGAGGTATGGATTGACATACTAAATGCTGTGTACAACTAGATGCCTTTGGCCATAAACACACCCCATGAAACCATCAACACAATCTGTACCATAAACATATTCGACTTCTAGCAATTATACTTTAAGATTGTGATGGGACTGATGAAGAGAAGATCGAGAGTAAATTGGACTTTAAAATCTTACTTTGTGACCGAGGAGCTCAATTTTTATTCTGCAATTTTAGGAATATACAGAACACTGAGGATGTGTTTTCCATCTATTGTTCTATATAGATTACTATAATGGGGTAGGGAATCGAGTGCCATTTCATGCCCTGTTTATCTAGAGATGTTCTATAGTAAAGGAAAATATATGCTTTAATACCCTCCTGAAAATATGATATATTTTTAAAAATTTTATTTATTTATATATTTATTTGGTCTTGGGGATTGAACTCAGGGGCACTTAACCACTGAGCCACTTCCCCAGTCCTATTTTGTATTTTATTTAGAGACAGGGTCTCACTGAGTTACATAGCGCCTTGCTGTTGCTAAGTCTGGCTTTGCACTTGAGATCCTCCTCCCTCGGGATCTTCCTCCAGAGCTGCTGGGATTACAGGCGTGTGCCACCAAGCCAGGCATATTTTAATTAAATACTCTATACACGTTAAAAAATATATTCATTACCTTCCAAAATTTCCTCCTGCCACTTGTGTTTATTATTACTGTTATGGTGTATGTAACACTTGGCATAAGATTTTTCCCTCCCAGCAAATTTTCATTCTGCAATACAGTATTGTTCACTACAGACTCGGGACTGTAGAGTAGATCTCTTGGACTTATTCATCCTGTAAAACAGAAACTTTGTCTCTTTTCTCCATCATCTTCCTACTTTCTCTTCACCTACGCCCATGGCAACCATCATTCTGCAGTCTGCCTCTTGAGTCTCATAGTTTAGATCCCTTGTGTCATTGAAGCCAGTGGTCTTTGACCTTCTTTGGCGTATTTCACTTAGCACAACATCTCTGGAGATCAACCACGTTTTCACAAATGGCGGGGTTTCATTCCTTTTCTTTTTGCTTTTTCATTTTCCTAGCTATACCAAGGAATAATTGACTAATGAAATGCATGTTTTTAAAGCATACAATGTGATGATGTGGTATAGGTACAGGTTAAGAAGCAATCACCCACAATTGAGTTAGTTGGCCCATCCATTGTCTCACATAGTTTACCTGGTTGTTTTATTTTCATTATTTTTTTAGAGTGATAAGGACAACATGACACTTAATCTCTTAGCAAATTTCAAGTATATAATATAGATAATTATGATTTACTGTCACCATGCTATACATTAGAATGTATTGATCTTATAAATGCAAGTTTGTACGTTTTGAACCAAATCTTCCATTTTGCCCTTTCCCCAAGTCGCTGGCAACCTTCATTCTACTCTATTTTTAAAATTCATTTTTAGGTTCCATATAGGTGATATCATATGGTATTTGTCTTCCTCTGCCTGGCTTCTTTGTTTTTGTGTGTGTCGGGGGACACAGGGAATTCAGCCAAGGGGCATTTTTCACTGAGCTACATCCCCAACCCTTTTATTATTATTTTTTAAAATTTTGAAACAGGGTCTTACTAAACTACTTAGGGTCTTGCTAAATTGCCGAGGCTGGCCTCGATCTTGCAAGCCACCTATCTCATCCTCCCAAGTTGCTGGGTTTACAGGTGTGCACCACCAGGCCCAACGGTCTGGCTTATCTCCCTTAGTATAATGCCCTTCAAGTTCATCCATGTTGTCCTAAAAAGCAGAATGTCCTTTCTTAAGAATGGATAATATTACTCTGTATGTGTGTCCTGTTTTCTTTACTCATTGATCCATTGCTAGACACTCAGTTATTTCCGTGTCTTAGATATTGTGAATAATGCTCCAATGAATGTGAAACTGTGGATAATCTTTTTGAGATCCTGATTTCACTTCCTTTTAGTATATACCCAGGAGTGGTATTGTTGCATCACATAGGAGTTCTGTTCATTATTTTTTGAACTGCCAATCATTGATCTTGATCACATATTGCTTAACATTTCATGTCCTAGTGTCCCTACTCTCACCAGATATAAGAATGGTATGTCATAGGTTTTGTCAAAGAGTAAATGAAAAAGATACATGTAAAGCACACAGAAGAGCACCTGACATCTTCTAGATGTTAATGTTGGTTCTTTTTGTTTTTTATTCTGTTCTGCTTTTCTCCTTCCTATAGTGCTATCCCCACAGACCAAGTGCCACCCTGGCCTTCTGGCCCCAAAGCCCTCTGGCTTCTACCACCAAGATGTATGGCATTCCCTGTCCTGCTCTGGCCAGTCCTTCCCCACTGTTGACAGCATCCTGGGCTGCCTGGCTGGCCACATCGTGCACATGATGGGGGACTCCACGCTTCGGCAATGGTGGGAATATCTACGTGACACAGTGCCCTGTGAGTGACACATGGGGACTCATGAAGAAACAGGTGACCAGAGAGGGATTTGAAGGAAACTGTGGTGCTTGGTGGAGAGATGGGCAGGATGCTGGGTGCTCCTGAAAGGCGAGTGAATGAGGAAGGCAGAGTTATCACTGGGCTGTCTTCCTGGTTTAGTTACCATGGAGCTCCAATGAGAGCACCAACCTTTCAAATAACAGCGTGTGGTGATTCCAAGAGTCCTCATTTAATTTCTAAGTAAAATCCTCAGTGAGTCTCTCAAAGATTATTGAAGTGAGAAAAACACAAAGTTCACACATTTGCTGGCAGGAGTACTGGGGTTTGAACTCAGGGCACTCAACCACCGAGCCACATTGCCAGTCCTATTTTGTATTTTATTGAGAGACAGGGTCTCACTGAGTACCTTTGCACCTCAATTTTGCTGAGGCTGGCTTTGAACTTGAGAACCTCTTTCCTTAGCCTTACAAACCACTGGGAATTATAGGCATGGGCCACCCAGCCCCTTATAAATTTGATCACAAAATTGTCATCAGGCTAATTGTAGCACTTGTTTACCATGGTTTTGAGGAAAGTCTACCTAATATTATAGCCAATCTCAGAAAGGAAGCTCAGACGCTTTCTTGGTATCCTGCAAAGTTTAGAAATTAGCCACATTGTCGCTGTAGTCACCAAGTCCAATTTGAGGTTTCCTTTTATTTTAAACAGTGAATTGGACTGGGCACAGTGGCATACACCTGTGATTCCAGGTACTAGGGAGGCTGAAGCAAGAGGATAATAAGTTCAAGGCCAGGCTGGGCCATCTAGCGAGATCCTGTCTCAAAATAATTTAAAATTGAGAAGGGGCAGGGAATACAGCTCAGTGGTAGAGTACTTGCCCAGCTTGCGGGAAGCCCTGGGTTCAGTCCCCAGCACCACAGAAAACACAACAAAACAGCTAGTTGAGGTCTAACTGACAAACCATGAGTGGCAGATATTTAAATTTTGACATACATTCACACTCATGGAACAACCTTCATAAATGAGATAATTAGCATATTCATCATGCAGAAAAGTGTCCTCAACTGATAAAACATTGGAAATCTGTCCTAGGGGTACACCTGTAATTCCAGAGATTAGGGGATTGAGGCAGGAGGATCAAGAGGTCCTATGCAAATATGTGAGACCCTGTCTCCAAATATAACATAAAAAGGGCTGGAATTGGGCTGGGGTTGTGGCTCAGTGGCAGATAGCTTGCCTCGCACATGTGAGGCACTGGGTTTGATCCTCAGCACCACATAAAAATAGATAAACAAAATAAAGATATTGTGTCCATGTATAACTAAGATTTGTGCGGAGATGCTAGATTCCCTTTATCCATATTGCATTCAAGGCAACAAAGCAAATTTTGGAAATGTTGATTGGGCACCTGAAATAGAAGCTTACTAAGGATCAGATCTTAGACAAAATCTGAAGAGGTGGCCACGAATCCCCAGGGAAGGTCAATGGTAAAGTGAGTGCGGCTGTTTTGTGTTGGGGGACAGGCTGTGGCCTCTGCCCTGCAGACACCCTGAGACTGCCCTGGAGGGGCCCAGGCTGGGAAGGAAAGCGAGCCTCTCCCTGCTACTGGATGACCCCCTGGCGTCCTTGCGAGGCAGGCAAGGCCAGCAGGGTCTTGGAGGGCCCTCAGGGTCTTGGAGGGCCCTCAGGGTCTTGGAGGGCCGGGAAGGAGAGCACAGGAGAGCGTGGCCCCACAATGGACAGCGGAGCAGGAGGTCAGGGCCCTTTGCGCTGCTTCATGCGCGGGTCCAAGGGCCCTCACCCCACCCGGAAAAGGCGCACGACAGCATTACCTGCCCTGGAAGGTGAGCGAAGCCCAGAGGACGCGGGTGGACTGGCCCTTGGCCCTCGGGTGGTGATCTTCATTCTTCCAAAGAGAGAAAAGGCAGAAGAGCACATGCACGTAACCAATAGGAGGTGGCCGCCGCCCTTTGCAAAAGCTGTTTGAGAAGACCTGGGTTTGCTTCGCATGTGTGAGGCACTGGGTTCGAGCCTCAGACCACATGAAAACAAATAAACAAAATACAGTCATTGAGTCCACTTACAATTAAAAAACAAAATTTAAAAATCAAGTTTCTCCCCAACCTTTGAAAACCTTTGCTACATCTGGACATTCTAGTTGTAGAGGTTGCGGAGCTATGAGGCAGAAAATAACGTCTTGAAATGCCCATTTGTTTTAAAAATATCAAACAAGAAGTGTCTTCTGGAAGTGACTGTCACACCTCTAGGAGCCATACTTGACCACATTTGTTCAGTAGGTTAGAGGACATGGAGAAGACTGTGACCTTGAGAAGAAGGTCCTGTGCCAGACTGGTTATGTGTAAAAGATATTTTTCCTATTATAACCATTGTTTTGTCTTTTATTCCTCATTCTGTATATACAGTTGACAAAGCTAAGTACTTTTTTTTTGAAATATCTAGTCCTAGATGTTGTAAAGTGCTTGATATATGTTAAAAGTAGAAGTAGCAAAATATAATACATTTTATAAATTCCTTTGTTAAAATTCTTATGAAATGTTTTGGGGGGCAATAGCCAAACCCCTGTTGGGTAATACACATGGCATGCTGGTTCTCCAGAGCATCATGCCAGTGTGCCTAATGAGGCAAGAGTATCCTTATATCTGCGCAGTTTTGTTTTACTTTGCCGTGTACATACTGTATTTAAAGGGCAAACAAGTCCTAATCAATATCTAGTCTTTCTAGATGTTAAAGTGCTTGGCAGTGTGTGACAAAAGTAGAATTAGTGAACAAATGTTGTATGTTTCTATGTTAAAATTTCTAGGAAAGAATGTCTTCTGATAAGGATTAGTGAAGGGTGCTCCTACTTTGAAGACATCTTCAAGGTAGAACTATTGTTTCATATGTGTAGTTTATGCAACACTGTCCTGTACATAGTGGACACGTTGAGTCCTTACCTGAAATATCTAGTCTGTTTAGGTATTTTAGAAGTAAAATATCATTTTGTAAATATCTTTTTGCCAAAATTCATATGGAATATAGTCTTTTGGGAATGGAGCTGTTAAGCCACCTGTGTGAGCAGTATAGTACCGTCCTTGTTCAGTGATGTGGAGGAGGTGGGAGGGAAATGAGTGCAAACGGTAATAGGTTAGTGTGTTTATACCTGGACATTTTCAGGCATCAGTTTCCTGTATGTATGGTGCATTTGGTTTTGCTGTGTATGTAGTGTATATAATGGGCAAATGAGTCCCAATTTTGCAACATTTAGTTTTAGATATTAAAGAGGTCTCCAGTGCATGAAGAAGTAGTAAAATTAGCATGTTTGTTACATTTTGTGTTTAAATTCATGGGAAAGCTTGACTTCAGGAAATGACTTCTGGGTATGATTTGTTCAACCATCTCTAAGCATTACATATGCAAGTACTTGTCCACTGAACTGGGAGTAGACAGAAAAAAGGGAGGAGGGAAAGGGTCAGGAACGATATGGTCATACTAGAAGATACATCAAATTATAATCATTACTACGTGTGCAATTTTATTTACACTGATGTGTGCATAGTGGACACATTCTTATGTGGAATATCTAATCCTTCTATATCTTTAATAGTGCTTGATATGTTTTTAAAGTAGAAGTTAGAATAAAACTTTTTGTAAATAGCTTTTTTAAAAATATATTTTTTAAGTTTTAGATGGACATGTTACCTTTATTTTGATTATTTATTTTTATGTGGTGCTGAGGATCAAACCCAGGGCCTCACGCTTGCTAGACAAGCACTCTTTCACTGAGCTACAATCCCAGCCTGGTAAATAGCTTTTAAAAACTGGTAGGAAATACTGTGTTTGGAATTCTTAAACCACGTCTGAATGGTATCTTGTCAGTACTTGTTCACTGGGTTGAGGGAGGTGGGAGGGAAGGTTACAAAAGGTGTTTTGTTAGCTTGTGCTTGAAAATCCCAGCTTACAATCGCCCTATAACATGCATTTCATTTAACTTTGTTGTACTGAATATATTGTGTATGTACTGGAAAAAGGAGTCTTAGTTTTATAATAACTTGCCTCTGGGTATGCAGAGATTGCCAATGTGTCACAAAAGTAGAGTTAGTAAGCTAACACATTTTATATACTTTTTGTTAAAATTCATAGAAAAGGAGTCCTCTGAAAAGAACTTTAGGAAGTGAAATTGTAACATTACATCTGAGTGACACTTGTGCCTCTGTCACTTGTGACATAGGAGAGAAGAAATGAAAGAAAGAAAGATTCTAGGCCAGCATGATCTTATTTAGATGCTTTCAGATATAAATATTGCTACCTGTGTATGTATCATTTATTCAACAACACTACTTTGTACATTGTGGACAAATATAAGTCCTCATTTGAAACATCTGGTTTTTCTAGATGTTAAGAAGTGCACAAAGTATGTTAAAAGTAGAGATAGTAAATAAAACATATTGTAGGTTAAAAGAAAAAGAAAAGTAGATTCTAGGGATAGAATTTGAGGAATTATTTTATTTATAAAGTGCAAGGAAAATAAGAAGCCAATAATTAGGGGTGAGGATTAACCAGAAAGGTAGAAACAAGGGGACAGTGTATTGTTACAGAAGGAAAAAGGGAGGAATGTTTCTGGAAGAGGTTGGCCAGAAGAAGGAAGTCAAATGCCATAGAGAAAGGGCTGGGGATGGAGCTCCGTGGTTCAGGGCTTCTCTCGCCTGTGCAAGCCCTGGGTTTGATCCCCCAAAAAGAAAAGTAAAGAAGAGTAAAATAAACTGGAAAGAAGTTTGGATGGACAGTGTTGGTACTGATAGGGAGAGCTTTCGGAGTTGAGGAACAGAATGCTTGTGTCTGATAAAGCAAGCAGGCGGGAGCTAGAAGTTTTATTTGTAAAATAATATGGCGCATGGTTATATGTTAACTTATGGAAACTTCTCTCTCATCCTCCCAACAGCCCTGAAACCAGTGGATCTACATTCCACATATCAGGTGGGGCCCCTGATGGCCGTGGAGACCACTCGGGGCATAGTGCTGCACTGGCGAGCCCACAGCTGGCCCCTGCGCTCCCAACTCACGCCAGTGGCTTCCCTACACTCTGTGGCCAAGGAACTGGAGGGCCTGGCCGGGGGCCCCCACACCGTGGTGGTGCTGGGCCTGGGAGCCCACTTCACCACCTTCCCTCCATCCATCTTTGCAAGATGACTGGCAGGGATTCGGGCAGCTGTGATGGCCCTGCTGGAGCGGGAACCCAGTACCCTTGTGGTCATCAAACTGGCCAACACTGGCTATAAGTCCGTGTATGGCAGTGACTGGTTCACCCTGCAAGTGAACCGGCTCCTGAGAGCTGCGTTTGCTGGGCTCCGTGTGGCCTTTGTGGACGCTTGGGAAATGACCTCCAGCCTGGCCCTGCCCGACAACATCCACCCAAGGAAGCTCATTGTGAGTAATGAAGTGAACTTGCTCCTCTCCTTCATCTGTCCCACCTGAGAGCTTCTGAGGGTCCTGGCAGTGTGCTGATGGAGAGCCTGCAGCTCAGCCACAGGAAATGTGAGAAGCAGTGATGGGACCCAGAATGAGGAACGATTCAGAGGAGATTAGTTACCCCAAGAATGGCCACATGCATTAAAAACTGGTGACATTTTGGTGACTGTCCTCTCGTACAGTTCTCTGTGCAATGCACAAATAAATACGCATTACATGAATGAGATGATATTTCACATGCTCTCTTTTCAGTTCCCTTTTTTGGAAATTTTTATTGATTTAATTGCACATTACTCAGTTTTGTAAGGAATAATACAGAGATCCCTTATATCCTGTACTTAGTTTCTACCAATGTAACCATCTTGTCAAATGGGGTACATTATTGGGATATAAACATTAATATCAACATTCTTATTTAGATTTTCTCAGTATTATTGTCCTCAATTGTGTGTGTGTGTCTTGTTTTTTTTTGTTTTTTTGTTTTTTTTTTTGCAGTGCTGGGGATTGACTTTAGGGCCTCATGCATCCTGGGCAAGTGCTCCACCACTGAGGCTATATCTCTAGCTCCTATTGCATTCATTTGTATGTATTTATTTTATGCAACGTTATCACATATACTGGTTTCTGGTTAATTCTTTAACATTTGTTTTGTAGCTTTACAAAGGAAAGATGACAGAGCCCAGGGTTTGTCCAAAGTGGCAATCAGGAGAGTCTCCAAAAACCTGGGGTCACCTCAGACTGAGGTGATCCAACAAGAAATCCCCAGGACCAAAGAGCACAAAGAAGAGAACCATTGCAAAATTTGGTAAATGGAAGGGTAGGGGATTGATAGCCATACACTGTCTTCACTCTGGTTTCTAGCCTGACTTGATACTATATGGGTGGCTCAAAAATTCTCTAGGGATATAGCTCAGTTGGTAGAGTGCTTGCCTTGCATGCACAAGGTCCTGGGTTTAATCCCCAGCTACACACACACACACACTTCTCTAGGACCAGGTTGTGTGCCTAGCCTCATATACCTCCAGGTTACCTGAACACATCAACTGTGATATCTGGAGAAACTGACATTTTTTCAGATTGCAGAAAATTAAGGAAAAAGAGCTGCAGACATTCAGCAATCATGAAACACACCAGTAACAACACAGCAAGAGTGAGAAACAGCAGGAAAAAAGTCAGAAGAACCCAATCTACAAAACTCCCAGATATTAGATCAACTGGAAAAAAAATATGAAATTAGTATCTTTAAACACACTGAATGAATCAAAAAGAGGTTTTTACCAATATGAGTAAAAAAAGATAAATATTTTTTATAGAACTCTTAAAATAAAAACTAGAATAATTATAATAAAAATGAAGTGCATATTTAAAGCCAGGCTGGAGAGAGGCAGAGAAAGAATTAGTGAATTGGGAGCAAGAATGGAAGAAAATTTTCAGTTTCATCCAAGAAAGGAAAAACATGGATGGAAAATGTGAAATAGATGTTAGATGTGATAGAAATCCAAAGGGATCAATTGGGGTTGAGGGCAGACAGAGAGGGAGAGAGAGAGGGAGACACAGAGAGACAGAGAGAAAGGGAGTTGGGGAGGGAGAGAGAGATTGATTTATTCTTCTTATTATAACATCAACATCAATCTTACTGGATTAGGGCCCCATCCATACAACCTCATGGAGTGAATTCTTAGAATTGTATGCTTCCTTGGCATCCATGTTGAATATAAATAAAGCTTTCTCATACCAGAAGCGGTGCTTAGTTACCCTTGACACACTTTCCAGTTTTCCACCTCCTCCCAGTTCTACACTATGGTTCATCCAGATATCTGCCTTTAAAAATCACCTGGTGGGGACACCTCCCTATGCAAACTACTTGATGCAAACTACTTGTTTGACGCCATACCTCCCATTTCCTGCAGTGACTACCTCCCAGTCGCAGTGTCACCCCCCACTCTCATAACTTGTGCCTTCTTGCTCCTAAGCCACTAGTTAGAATTCTCCATGGGAAATTTCCCTGGGTAATGCCCTGGACCACAAAGAAGGCTTCAGTCCACAGGTCCCTTGCTTTCTGTCTCTTACCTGCTGGGTGTGCCTGCTCATCCCTGATGGCTCCCTCTGTTTCCCAATGGCCTGTGAGGTGTGCTTGCCTCTTGTCTTCAGGATCTGGGACTTGTTATAGCACCTCTTTTGTTGAGTTGCCTCCTGTGTCTTCCCTGACTGACACACCCTCTTCACCAGTCTGGGTTCTCTTGGAGAGTGGCTGTCTTGATAGGAATAGATTGGACTCAGGTCAGACAAGAGCCTCATGGACATCAGTCAGGATAAAGAAGTTTTCTGTTGGAGAGGCACCTGCTCACATGTTGGACACTTGGGCATTAGGCCATCAGCTAGGATGAAGAAATCCATTGACAGGAACACCATAAAAGGTCACTATTACCAAATGTCCCAGAGCTCCATCAGGGCCAGGTTAGAGTCTATAGCAACTGCCCAGGGAGAGACCTCAAGACCAACATGAAGGACTGAGCTTAGCACCTCACTTAACCTTCATTTACCATAAAGATGCTATCTCCAGACAGTCACGTTGGGGGTGACATAGGAATATGGGGGATACCAGTCAGTTCATAAGAAAAGATAAAGTGAGAACATTTCAGACAAACAGGATCTGATAGAGGCTTTACCAGTGGGTCTTCACTACAGAAGAATTCTGAAGAATAGACTTCTGTGGGAAGTGGAGTGGTTCTTCCAGGGGGAACTCAGAGTCAGGAATCTTAAATTTGGTGGTTGAAATTCATAATATTACTTTTAAAGAACCATATAAAATAATCATAAAATTTCTAAGGCTAGGGAAAATAAGTTAAATTCAACTAAGTTAAATAAGTTAAATTCATTCTACAGTATACTCTGAAACCCACCCCAAAGCTTGTTCTCACACCCTCAACATTCAGTATTCTTTTCAGCATTTCATTTTTTGAACCATTTGAGAGAAAGTTACATATATCATTCCTCTTCTCCCCTAAGTATTTCAGAGCGACTCTCCCGAAACCAAGCATATTTTCTTCTATAGCCAGAGTATAATGATCAAATTCAGGAAACTTAATATGGATAATCTCATATCTAGTCTATATCAAATTTAGTAAGTTATCCCAATAATGTTCCCCATAGATATTATTTTTCCTGGATCAGAATCCAAACCCAGACAGCATTTAGTTTTCTTCTTCTTTTTCTTTTCTTTTTTGTCATATGGTAATAAGATGTTCTTTCTTTTTTATTTTATTTTTAATTTTTTAAAATATTTTTATTTGTTCTTTTTAGTTATACATGACAGTAGAATGTATTTTGACATATACGTACGTCAAGTATAACTTCCCATTCTTGTGGTTGTACATGATGTGGAGTTACACTGGTCATGTATTAATATATGAATGTAGGAAAGTCATGTCCAATTCATTCTACTGTCTTTCCTATTCCTATCACTCCACCCTTCCCCCCATTCCTCTCCCTACTCCCCCCATCCAAACTGGTGAATTTGCACACCCCCACCCCACCCCCCTTTGGGAATCAGCATCCAGAGAGAACATTCAGCCTTTGGGTTTTGGGGATTGGCTTATTTCACTTAGCATGCTAGCCTCCAGTTCCATCCATTTACCTGCAAATGCCATAATTTCATTCTTCCTTATGACTGAGTAATATTCCATTGGGCATTAATTTTTCATTTCCCTGTCATCTCCTTTAATTTGCTGCTTTTCTTTTCTTGGTCTTTCTTTTGGAGCATACATGGCATTATTTCATAGAAAGTCTCTACTGGGAATATTTCTGAAGTCTCTAGTAATTAATTTCAAGTTATGTGCTCTTGGAACACCACAAGAGTGATGTAGCATTTCAATTCAGCTCAGGAACTACATGGTGCCAATTTTGCTCTAATATTGATGATGTTACTTTGATTAATGGCTAAAGTGGTTCCACTAGATCTCCCTTTGCAATTAGCAAGTAATTAATGGGAATACATTTGAGAGTATGTAGACATCATGTTCCTTCTTGGGCTTTTATTTACCGGTTTAAGCAACGTTTTTTCCCACCTAAAACCATTATTACTTTGATAGTTGCAAATGGTGATTCTTCTCATTCCATTACTCCTTCTACATGTCTGTGTTAGTTGTCATTCTACTGTAATAAAGCAATCCTAATTTATTTATTGGTTCATTCATCTGTGTCAATAGGGACTCATTATTCAGTGGTCTACAATAAATTACTATCATCGTTTGGACTGTTAAGTTCCTTCAGATATGATCAACAAGAATCTCTTCAAGTTAAGATTATGAAAAGAATTTTCTGCCTTTCACTTCTCAATTGACTACCACTCCCTTCAATCAAACCCATTCTCACCAAGGAAATTAAAAGCCTCTTTTAGGGTAAATCAATGGACAATTTCCAATCCTTAGCTTTTGATCATTCTTTCTGCAACCTTTAACATCACAGATCATTTTTCCCTTCTTGAATTGCTCTCTTCTCTTGGCTTCCATACTCTCATATTCTTCAATTCACAAGAGACTAACTGGAAAAAGGAAGTCCATGGAGAATCCATTCTGCTGGGGAGGGTGTCATCAGAACTACCTAGTCTCTCAGTGGCTGTGGTCATAGAGTCTGACCCTTGGAATAGAAACACATTTTGGATGCAGCATCAAAATGCCTCATCGGACACGTTCTGAGTGTGGTTTAAGGGTTTAGTTCCTGACAACTTAGCATTTTTCTAATCTCCCAACACTTACATGGACTGTCAAGAATCCTTTTATTAATAGTCCATTTCCACAATCAGCCAGGATTGGCCTCTGTTTCTTGAGAACAAGAAGTCTGGTTAATCAGGGTATGGGATTATGCTGCCAGGGTTAGTGGTGATTACAGTTTCCTATGGAAAGTGTGATAATACAGGTGAAATATGCAAGTACACAGAAAAGTCATCCTTCCGGGCCCAGGGAAGAATTCCACAAAGAAGAGGCACCTGAGCTGAGATCTGAAAGAGGATTTTGGATCAGTCAGGCACAGAGCATCAGGAGAACATTCTAGGTTGGGGAACAGAGATGCCCAGGGATGATATAAATCACATGGAAATTTGTTTGTTTAGTTTTTAGTTGAAGATTAAGTGAGACAAAAGGAGACAGCAGAATTAAGCAAGAGTTCCTAGAATTTTATCTATCATGTTCAGGGTTGTGACTCGCATTTGCTAAAAATGACTCTGGGTACAGCTGAAGATTCATTTCTTCCAAAGAGTCTCCACCTGGAGCTCAGGCTTTATTTTCTCAAACTATTTGTACATTTGGAAAGAACATTTTCTGAAAGATGACTTAAGGAAGGTGTAGATTTTTCCAGTATGTCCAGACTAGTTTCCTGGTCTAGGAGCAGGGCTAGAGCAATATATGCCCCAGGGAAAGGCAGGTGCCTGTCACCACTTGGGGGTGGCTTCTGGTGAGGGCTTACTTTGTGTTCAGCTCCCAGACTTGCTTGACTACTCAGAGGAACAGCTAGTTGACCATAGCCCATCATGGAATCTACTGACCAGGAAAGATATGAGCATGGTGAACTTCCACCTTGTAGACCACTGAGCATGACTCCCTCCCTCACCGCTTGTACCCATAACCTTATTCAACCAAACTGCATTCCCCTCAGAGACCCTGTTATCTTTTTAATTTTACATTTATTTATTCTAATTTGTTATACATGATAGCAGAATGCATTTCAATGCATAGTACACATATAGAGCATGACTTTTCATGTCTCTGGTTGTACACAAAGTAGAGACACACCATTCGTGTGTTCATACATGTACTTAGGGTAATGATGTCCATCTCTTTCCACCATCTTTCCTATCCCCATGCCCCCTCCCTTTTCCTCTCTCCCCTTTACCCTATCTAAAGTTCCTCCATTCCTCCCTTGCTCCCACTACCCCCATTGTGGATCAGCATCCACATATTAGAGAAAACATTTGGCCCTTGGTTTTTTGGGAATGGCTTACTTCACATAGCATCATATTCTACAACTCCATCCATTTACCTGCAAATGCCATGATTTTATTCTCTTTTAATGCTCAGTAATAATTCATTGTGTATATGTACCACAGTTTCTTTATCCATTCATCTATAGAAGGGCATTTAGGTTGGTTCCACAATTTAGCTATTGTGAATTTTGCTGCTATAAACATTGATGTGGCTGGGTCCCTGTAGTATGCTCTTTGAAGATCTTTGTGTATAACCGGAGGAGTGGGATAACTGGGTCAAATTATGGTTCCATTCCAAGTTTTCCAAAGAATCTCCATGTTGCTTTCCATATTGGTTGCACCAATTTGCAGTCCTACCATCAATGTATGAGTGTGCCTTTTTCCCCACATCCTAGCCAACCCTTACTGTTGTTCGTGCTCTTCATAGCTGTCATTCTGAGTGGAGTGAGATGAAATCTTATTTGCATTTCTTGAATTGCTAGAGATGTTGAATATTTTTTTCACATATTTGTCGATTGATTGTATATCATCTTCTGAGAACTGAAAAGCTGCTTCTCGGCAAAAGGAACAACCAGTGAGGTGAAGAGAGAGAACACAGAATGGAAAAAAATTTTTATCATATGCACATCAGATAGAGCACTAATCTCTAGGATATATAAAGAACTCAAAAAACTTAACACCAAAATAACAAATAACCCAATCAATAAATGGGCCAAGGAACCAAACAGATGCTTCTCAGAGACCCTGTTATTTTGAATGTCCTTAAAACAACTGCACTAGCCAGTCATGGTGGTGTACACATTGTAATCCCAGTGGCTTGTGAAGCTAAGGCAGGAGGATTGTGAGTTCAAAGCCAGCCTCAGCAACTTAGTGAAGCCCTAAGACCCTGACTCTAAATGAAATTTAAAAATAGGGCTGGGAGGGCTGGGGTTATGGCTCAGCAGTAGAGCACTCACCTAGCACGTGAGAGGTCCTAAGTTCGATCCTCAGCACCACATAAAAATAAAGATATTCTATCCAAAAATGAATATTAAAAAAATAATTCAGGGAATGTAGCTCAGTGGTTAAGTACCCCTGGGTTCAATCCCTATTACTCCCACCCCCGCAAAGTCCGACAGGACTCCCTTCCTTGTGTCTTCTATAGCTCAGTGAACAGGGAGTTTTTCTTCAGACAAACTTATTTTATAGGGAAACATTTTAAAGCATTTTTAAAATTTATTTTTAGTTGTACTTGGACACAATACCTTTATTTTATTTTATTCTCTCTCTCTCTCTCTCTCTCTCTCTCTCTCTCTCCCACTCGTGCTTTGCTCTCCCCACCCACTCTCCCTCTCTCTTTCTTCTCTTCCCTTCTCTCTCTCTCTCTCTCTCTCTCTCTTTCTTCTCCTTCCCTGTTAATCAGACACCACTGCAATAAAGATCTCTTGGTTGCTCCGAGTGTCGTGGTCACTTTCCTTTCATTTGGTGCTGAAACCCAGGAAGAGGGTGAAACCACTTCTGGGTCCCTCTTCCTTCAGAAGTGCCACTCACTAGATGACCTGAACCCATTTTCTCGACCGCCAGAACTACATCCACCACTGCCTTCGATTGGTGAGTTTCCTCTTCCTGGAGTCCTAAACCCAATGGTGGTTTTGGGAGGATTTGACCATTGATTGTCCAGCAAATCTCTTTATTCACCTTCAGGGAGGAAAGCACCCCACCACAGCCTTCAAGGCCACGGTGGTCCTCAGGGACCCTCTCCTCCCTCAGATTCAACTCTCGGGTCCAAAATTATTTCCCTTCCCCTTCCCCAGCATAGACTTTATACGTCATTCTCAAAGGACTGTGTAATCTCCAGGAACACATAACAGAGAACTGAATATCATACCCCTCCCAGACCTTCAGGGTCGCGGTGGCCCTCCTAAAGTTCTCTTACCTTAAGACTCTGCCGCTAGAGATACACTTACCCTCCCCTTCCCCTCTCCTTCTCTGGCCCTGGGAGTCACCAGCCTTTTCAGGAGGGGTCCCAAAAAGCCTTGGCCAAGGTCTCTCACGGCTCTGGCGCCGTCCAGGACAGGAGCCTCGATTGTCAGAAATTGGTGATGAACAGTCTCTGTAGCTCAACCCTGCCACCGGGCACTGTCTAATTTTTGGCTCTAGTGGGGACGCCTCTTTTGCCAATAAATTAGCTCCTCCCCCCCATACTACATTTGCGACATGGGTAATGCATCCTCTCTGCCTGTCAACTCTCTCTTTTAGACAATCTCAAAACCCTCTCCTTGACACCAGATATTAAGCCCCCCAAATTGATCAAATATAGCACCCAGGATTGGCCCCTAGACAGTCAAAATAAATGGCCCCCTTTTGGGTCTTTAGATGCCTCTATTCTAAGGGATCTCTACAATTACTATGAGCATTCGAAAAAATGGGTAAAGATCTCCTATATTCAAACATTTTCCTTGCTCTGATCCAATCCTGTTGTCTGCACCTCTTGCAAAACTCTACAAATTCTTCTAGCTTGCAAACCAACACCCCCAACCACTGACCCCCAACTTTCTTCACCTCCAGACTCATCCACTACTTTCCCTGCTGATGAACCTCCACCCTATCACCTGGATCAAATAGGTCCTCACCCTCAACCTTCTACCCCAGCCCTTCCACCATCACCCCCACCTCAACAACCTGCTTTCTCCCCTCCAATTACTAGATCAAAAACCTATTCCACCACACTTCCTCACACCATTGCCCCCTTGCGTGAGGTAGCAGGTACTGAAGGTATCCCTCCCCCTATTCACTCCTCTCTTCTCCCATCAGTGCCCATACCAAGTCCCATCAGGCCCTCTCACCAGCTAACCCAAAGCTCGAATGAGCTGGGGAGGGTCCTCAGACCCCTATCCAAGATCTGGTGAAAATGACTTTTAAAGTTGCTTTGTCATCATTGAAAATAAAGTTACTAAGAATTTAAAGTCCCTTACAGGCTTTTTGGGATATTCACTCCCATCCTCCCCTCTGCTCTACCTGTTCTACTGCTCAAGTTTTCCTTGCTAGGGAAAATCCCAAACCCCTTTCCCATTATTCTTTTACATCTCCTTCCTCATTCTCAGATCCACCCAAGCTGCTCTCAGCCCCATCTTCCCATCTCCCCCCCCCCACGCTACCTAGGCCCACAGAAAAGTCTTAACTGACCTTCTTCAGAAATCTTCACCATGGCTGATTTTAGGACTGTCAGCAAAAAAGTCTCTACAAAAGAGTTCAGTGTAGATAAACTTCCTCTTTTTGTGTTGCCCTATTTTACTTGGCCACTGGTTGGGAAAAAATCAGCACTCCAGATGCCAGACATCCCCTTACTAGTTTTCCACAAACATTCATCCAGAATAGTAGTTTGTAAAAATATGAAGCTGGAGCTTCACAGTGTTGTCTACATTTCTAAGATAAGAGAAGTTACCAATTGGGCTCCATGGTAACAGCTGGCAGGGGGAGGAAAGACAGGGGAGAAAAAGATCTCCCCTTCTCAGGTGTTGTCCTTGAAGGGTTAACATGTCCAGAACAGTGAAAGAAAAAGCTGCTTTTATGTGAACTTCTGCAGACTGTGAACTTCTGAGTCCTCCCCTTACTATGCTGGGTATAAAATTCTGAAACTGCCTAAACTCGGGGTTCAGGGGATTAATTGATTACAGCAGAAGCGTGCCCTCTGAATCTGGCTACAGCCAAATAAAACTGTTTCCTGCTATCTTAGGTGCCTTTCCTTGTCCATCCCTACAACAGTTTAATTCTATGTACTTAAACATTGTTTATGTTTTCATGAAATGACAAACAGATGTGATTAACTGTATAGTATAAATAAGAAAATATTTCTTATTAAAATGGAATAATTTTCCTAAATTCAGAAATTTACAAGGATTGTTTCAAAATGTGAATAAAGAAGGGGTTAACAGATGGGGAAGAGAAATTAGAAGGTTCTAGGTATGGATTTAATTGAAGGGAAAAAGGTGTTTCTGGATAAGAGAGTCTATGTGATTAAGTAAATAAGAAGGTTTAAGTAAGTTATAAAGAAGGTTTGTGTAATTTGGCTATATATGTAAGTGTTTTGAGCAAGTACTCTTGAAGAAATTAAGGATTATACAACTATAGTTAAACAACAACTGTTATTTTGCAATATTGTAATATGTTATTTTTTTAAGAGCTAAACTTGATTAATATAAAAACATCAGTGTAATTATGGAGCTATTACTCTTGTTTGTATATTAAATGTGTTCATATTTTCCAGGTATACAAGTCTTAAGGTAGAAGCTTTAAAAGGAAGTTATATCAAGCTGATGTTCTCCAAAAGGTTGCATGGTAATTTTAGGCTTATAAGAATAACATATTGGAGATTTATTTATATCATTTAACGTTCTGTAACTGGACCTGTTATCAATAAGATTAAAGTACTACGTACTAGGATACAATTTAAATGTAATATCATAGTGTGTTAGCTAATATTCATGTGACATCGAACAACAATATATGTAAACCTTATAAAATGGTATTTAAGAAGCAAAGATCAGCTTCAATACTAGAACACTTTGTCTAAGATTCATAAAGAATCCTGCCTTACCTGAGATAAGGTTCTGCCTCCCATCTTACTACATATCAGAATGACTCCAAAATAGGCCAGACTTCAGTTGAAGCCCAGTACTCTTAATTTAAGACTGGTGAGACTGACTTGCTAGATGTTCAAGATCAAGACTTAAAATTAAAAATAAATTAAAAGGGACAAGAAAACCCCAATACTTGGCTCTTACCTTCTGAGTCAGTCTGAATCCAGGGAACAGGGAACTTCTCTAAAGAGCTTTGCAACTCTGGGCCACATAGCCTCCCAATCAGGGAGATTAATGAGACCACTGGAGAATTAAAAGCCAATCAGTGCACTTGCTGTAAATAGGAGGGTCATTGGAATAAGGAGACACCCCCGATGCTTCCTAGGGAAGCCACATAGTCTAGCAAGACCTGGACCCATCCTAGTGCAAATGGCACTAGCAGAACTAAGAAGCTGCTCTCAAGTTCCCCCATGAGTGACTCCTATGACAACTCAGGTGACTCTTAACAATAGATAGAAACAAAGTCAATTTTGACCAGCTTGATCTTAAATACCTACCAAAAACAGTTAAACCACAAACACTGTTATCCCTGGTGGTAATGAAGGACAATAACAGCTAGAAAAGAGGAGACAGCAACTAGGCCAACAGTCTCCATAGGGAATGTTCAGTCAAGTATGGCCTTGGCTCCTCCACCTCACAGGACCCCTATTAGTCCTCTTTATGTTTCTCCTAATAGGACCATGTCTATTAAATTGCCTACAAAAGTTCCTCTAAGATCAGATACACAAATTCACCAACCAGTTGGTCCATCAACTGTTAACTTTAAGACTACCAGCCCCTGATGCCCACGATGGAGACCTATGACTCATGACCAACTCCTCCTGCTACAGAGTCTCTGCCCCTATCTAAAACCCTCTCTAACCCCTTTTCCAGTTTTTACAACTCTTCTTTTACTTCCCAGGAATGAGAACTACTCTCCAGCAGGTCCACTCTGCTTTTTCTGTCTGCTCTACAGTATCCCCACAAGAGGGCATCAAACCTAAACTCCCCAGGCATCAGATGAGGAGCCACCAGCCAGGCGAAGACTGGCAGATGGACTTCACTCACATGCCTAGGCACAAAAAGCTTCACTACCTACTTACTTTGGTTGATACTATTTTTAGGATGGATAGAAGCCTTCCCTACTTCTAGGGAAATTGCTAATACCATTCCCTCCATCCTCATTGAACAGATCATTCCCAGGTTCAGACTTCCTGCCTCCATCCAGTCAGACAATGGTCAGGCCTTCACTTCTCAAGTTGTTCAACTAGTATCCAAAGGCCTCAACATCACTTGGAGGCTCCACATCCCCTACTGATCCCTGTCCTTGGGTAAGGTTGAGAGGGATAACAGCATTCTCAAGGATCGTCTCACTAAACTTGCTATTGAACTCAGACTCTCTTGGCCCAATCTCCTGCTCTTGACCCTCACCCGAATTTGGGCACCCCCTAGAGCCTTAGCCCCTTTGAGCTACTCTATAGGTGCCCTTTCTTAATCAACCAAAGCTTTCCTCCTCTCCTTGTGTCCTACCTGCTCTATCTCACACTTCTATACAAACTCCTAAGGGAACACACAGACTGGTGCCTTCTGCACCATCCATTGCCTCAATCCCAACGCAACCACAAACTGAATCGGACCCTCTTCAACTGGGTGGCACAGTCGGGAACTGCATCCTCAATTGTTGGAACCTCGCTAGACAGGACCCCATACAGTCATACTTACTACCCCAAAGGTGGCTAAGCTTTTGGGCCACACCCCCTGGTTCCATGTTTCCCACCTTAAAAAAGTGCTTGTTCCAAATGTCCAATTCTGGGCTTCCACCACGTTGGGGCCCACCAAACTCAAGATTTCTCGCCTACCCTCTTCTTCTTTTAATAATCATTAATCTCTCTCAAGCTTCTATCCCAACCCAACAGATGGCACTTCTACATCCAAGCGACATGGCACCAGGATGGCAAAACCCACTATCAGTTTATAGTCAAGGCGATTGCCCTTTCAGTCATCCTTAACATTATTGGATTCAACAAAGCCACCTCCAGTATTTCCTAGAGTCCCTACAATAGGACCAATGGCTGATACCAAGGATCTCCAACTGCTCAGGAATGGTTTGATGCCATTGACGACCTATGGCTTCAAGGAACCTTTATGGACTTTGTCCCTTCCAAGATAACTATCTATAGTCACTGGATGTTATCTCTAGCTGCCCTGGCATTCCCAAGCCTATCCCCTGAACATTCCCTCTCTCTCCCAGGTAGGCCCCATGCCTCCCCCTCTCAGCAGGAAGTAGCCAGATTGAATTATGCCATCCCCCCACCACTTAGAAAAACAAAAAGGGAGGGATGATAGTTGCAGAGCACGCTAAACAAATGTTAGCTACAGGATGGGCTGAACACTCTACCCTCACCCTCACCCCTCTGGTTCCTTATCGCTTGTTTGCTTCAAGTCTAAACACTCGACCCCCACCATTCTGGTGCAATGGAAACCCACATCTAGCCCTTGCCCAGTCTGCCTGAANAAAGAGGGACCAGATGCGTGGCATCAAGGGTCTCTGCAGGCCCACTGGGGAAGCTTACCAGATGGCCAAGGTGTTGCAACTTTACTGCATTATGTTCCCTTTTTCTCAAAGTAGACCAATTGGTAGAGCAACCCATACTGTTCCAGGAGAGAAGGAGGGAGTTCCACAAAGCAAAAGGAGCCTCAGCAGCTACTGGGACAGTCCCTCAGTCCCTCTTACTTACAGGAAGAGCTCCTTGAGTCAACTCAAGGCAAACTCACCATGTCTCCTAAGTCTCCAGTGGTTGGCTCTCAACAAGCTCACCAGACACCCTGCATCTTCAGCATGGGTGCAGAAGACCAGAGTGGTGGGGGTGGGGTGAGGGGGTGTTCTTGGGTCCCAAATGAGTCACCAAATGTGATGCCAAAAGCTCAATCCTTGTCCCTGATGCTAACCTAATAATGAAGACAATATTTTGAGAAAAAGGAAAAAGAAGTTCTAATGCTCTGCTATCAAAGGAGAAACAGATTACTCCTATCCCTGAGGCTGTGAGTCTGTCAGGGGGAACAGAGAGCTTTGAAAGAGGTGTTTCAATACTGGGTGCAGTGGCACAGGCCTGTAATCCCAGCAGCTTGGGCAGTTGAGGCAAGAGGATTGTGAGTTCAAAGTTCAAACTTTGAACTCATGATTCTCCTGCCTCAGCCTCCAGCGCCGCTGGGACTACAGGACTGCGCCTCAGCACCCAGCCCAAATGTTGACAGTTTATGTTGAAAATTTTACCTCATATAGTTTGTTTGGTTTTGGTACCAGGGATTGAACCCAGGGGAGCTTAACTACTGAGCTACATCAATAGCCCCCCTCTTTTTTTTTAAGACAGGGATTTGCTAAATTGCTTAGAGGCTTGCTAAATTGCTGAGGCTTGCTTTGAATTTGTGATCCTTTTGCCTTAGCCTTCTGAGCCACTAGCATTACAGACATGCACAACCGTGCCCCAACTCTGCTGAACATTTTACTTCATATAGTTTTTTGAGAGTTTTTGCCAACAACTGACTTTCTTAGAGACAGACGCAACCACCACTACCCCAGATGTGCTTCCACTCCACCACCCTTTTAATGATGGGAGGCAGCCCCCAAACCTAAAACGTGATCTCTTGATTCTTTAATAGGATTCAGGGGTAAAGGCACTTTGTGGAAACTTTAGTTCATATAGAAAAGCACAATGATTATTATATGAGAAAGCTCCCTCTCTCTCTCTCTCTCTCTCTCTTTCTGTTATTAACTTATTTTTTATTTCAAGGTACTAATTCTCATGAAATGTTTAAACTAGTGAATAACTTTACCTCCTTGCATCTCTTAAGTTTTTAAACAATATGTTGACTTTTGATTCCCATGCCCTTTCTGATGGCTCTGGTTTGTACTAAGGTCTTGGTACACTGCAGTGCAGGCCACCATTTCTTGAAATGTGAAGCCCTGGTGTAGTCGGGGAGAGTAGGCAGCTGAAGCTCCAAACCTGGGTTCTTTTGTTCCCACAAAAGAAGATGGAACTTCAGACACCCAAAGCTATGCAAGAGAACTTCATTACAAGTGCAAGAAAAGTGAGGCTCAAGCATCGAGCACTCTAGAGACAGTGGGTTGTCTCTGTGCAGAGAATGACAAAGGACACAATGCCACTTCTAAATTTATTACTGTTAGATGTTTATCTTGAGAACCGCACTTTTTTTTGCCAAGCAGGTGTTCAACTCCTCCTTCATTGCTGATAGTGGTGTTTTTGTCCCTAATTGTTCCTCTCAGAAACTGTCACGATGGCCATCTTATTGGGGAGGGGGCTGATCTACAAGTCAAACCCATGTTAATGTGGTTATTGGGGTCATTGTTGGTCAGAATTGACCTTGGTGTACCTGTGTTACTAAAAAACCTGCCTTCCAGAATATATGGAGGCCCCAATAGCCATAATTTTTCACTTGACCCTGACCTTGGTGAACCCTGAGGTCCCTTTAATGAGAGTTAGTGCCAAGAATCCTTCTTTCTCAATATATTTCCCCAATTAGCCACCACCCGCTCTCCATTAGCTCCTTTCCTTTCTATTTGCTTATTTGCAAGATCTGTATACCAACGTTTTTCCACAGGTTATATGCTGCAAGTTACTTACTCATTTGCCATTTAAAGAAAACTTTAGGTGGGCGCGGTGGTGCACACTTGTAATCACAGTGGCTTGGGAGGCTGAGGCAGGAGGATCTCAGGTTCAATGCTAGGCACAGCAACTTAGCAAGGCTCTAAGCAACTCAGTGAGACCCTGTCTCTAAATAAAAATATAAAAAAGGGGTGGGGATGTTGCTCAGTGGTTAAGCCCTTGGGTTCAATCCCTAGTACCCAAAGAAAAAAGAAAAAAACTTTAAGAGTATCAAAAAGTAAACCTGTGACCTTGCCATGCATTCCACTAGTCGTTACCAACTACTTCTTAAAATGCTGCCAGGGACCCACATGCAGAAAGTTTTGTGAACTTGCAGTCTTTTTGAGCAGATATACACTGGTTGTGACCAAAACCAGCTTAATGTTTTGTAGTAACTGCTACAAAGTTATCAAATCTTTGTACAATAGAAAAGTATTTAAAATTTATTTTTCTACTGACATTTCTAATTCTAGTGTAAATGTTTATCAATCAAGAATTACTTTTTTAAAGGCTATATACCAAAGTATTTAAAGGTAAAACTATATGAAGGGCTGGAGTTGTGGCTCAGTGGTAGAGCACTTGCTTAGCACATGTGAGGCACTGGGTTTGATCCTCAGCATCACATAAAAATAAGCAAACAAAATAAAGGTATTGTGTACATCTACAACTAAAAACAATTTTTAAAAAACCTATATGTATATGATGTCTGGGATTTACTACAGAATAACTGGGGGTCACATTGTAGAAGGGGGTAAAAATGAAAGAAGATTGGCCACATATTGATGATTGTTGAAGTTCAGTGGTGGGTACAACAGGTTTGTTATACCAGTGCCTCTGTGTTTGCATGTTTGAAGATTTCCATAATCAAAACTTAAAAGGAAGAAAAAAAACCATATTTTTCTAAAACACTCAATTAATGATAAGCAAAAGAATGATGATGGAGTTGTTCTGAAGGAATTAGGGCTAAAGTTCATATTAAAATTTAAATCACAATTCCTCATCTATTGAAAGTCATTTTATACGCCAATGGAGATGAAGAGCTATAACTTATTTCAATTTAAAACAGAAAATAATTATTTTAAATAAAATAATTAAATGAATAAACTGAAAATGTAAATTATTTTAATTTAAAATCTAAAGTGATTATATGAAATGAAAAGTGTATCGAAACAATATGCCAACAGAAGCCGACTTCAATATTTCACATAAAAACATTAGTGCTTCATGATCCTCTCACAATTTGGACTATGAAGATGTAAAGGAAAAAAAAAACCCTAAGCAAAACAAACATGAGTAATTGCTTAGACATTAGGGAAAGGCTATATTAAGGTTGTGTGCTTGGAAGCATGTAAATTTGAAATAAATAAGGTTGTCACTTTTTAATGACATTGTGGAGAGCAGGCTGTGCCCTGCCCATGATATGCAGAACAGCAGTTTTCAGGCTGTGCTTGAACCTGAGTTTGCCATGACCTTCTCCATTTTGAGTGAAGTGCAGAGTTGGAATGATCCTACATCCTGTTTGTACAGTAAACAGCAAACAGCCCCATGTGATTGGCACAACCATGAGGCATAAACGGATAAGTTAATCACACTAATAAAAATGAACTCCTATGGACTTATAAACTAATTGGAAGCACGAGGATGCATGGGCATATCAAACTCCACTCAGGAAAACCAGGTCCATGATCTTATTGAACACACCAGATCACTAAATGAAGCAACCCACCTGGTTACTCCTCATGAGCTTTGCCCAGAAAAATCTCCATAGTGACCAACCTCTAGATCTCTGCCCTCAGGTTTTAGCAATTTCTCCTGCTCAACTCTCACAGCCCACTCCAAGCTGACATCTCAAGCTGACACTCTGACACTGCCCTCTGTCTGGACCGTGGCCTAGAATGAACAAATTCTTGCACTTCGACAGCTCTGCACCCTGAACAAGTTCTTAGGCTGGTTCCTAATCTTTTTTAGGGGGAGAGGAGTGGGCTGGGAGGGAGCATGGGGGATTGAACTCAGGGGCACTCAACCACTGAGCCACATCCCCAGCCCTATTCTGTATTGAATTTAGAAACATGGCCTCACTGAGTTGCTTAACACTTTACTTTTGCTGAGGCTGGCTTTGAATTTGAAATCCTCCTGCCTCAGGTTCCCGAGCCCCTGGGATTACAGGTGTGTGCCACTGTGTCTGGCTCCTAATCTTATCTGATTGTCAAGAGTGACTCTTTGCATTTATTCTTTTCATACATAACTGCTCTCTGCTTTTAGCCTGATGAATCCCCTATCTAAATAATTACACATAGTTGATAGATAAATAGATATTCTGAAACATATTTTTTTCTGTAAAGTGTGCTGTTATCATTATTAAAAATTAAGATTGGAATAAAAGAATTTGTTTTTGCCCAGTTTATGACTACCAGGAGACCCACAGTATTCAGTAAGCTCCACAGGTGAAAGAGGATAGCTTGTGAATTTATCATTATCTAATAAATTCTGACATTGTAGAAAGATACAAACATATTTAGTCTTTGTTAATGACATAGCTTGCCCAAGACAGATGCATAAGCTTAACATATTCAAAGTTAATTAGTAACAAACAACTGACTCACAGAATACATAAACTTTCCAAAGTTTGATGCTGTACCACTGAGTTACATCCCCACTCCTCAAAGTATTTTTCTTAGTAGTTGTATGAACACAGATATTGCTCAGAGGGCAGTTCTTCTGGTAGATATGTCATAGAAAGATGCTCTGTTCCTGGTTAAACAACTAACTCTCACATATAAAATTCATGAATCTAGGTAGAATTATATTGTCAAAAAGCACAAGTTGGAGTTGTCACTTTGTGTAAGATATGTTCTGAAGTTGTCATTTTGTGTAGGATATGTTCAGACAGGCCAGCCACAAGAACAGGAAAATACTCTTAAGTTTTATGTTACTTGATTCTAATAACAAATAAAATTAGGGCACCTATTTTCTATGTCCTTTTTTTTCATTTCTTTTTTTCCATAGATTTATTTTGATTACATTTTACAAAAGCATCAGTTTGTGACAGCTTTCAGGGAGTGAATTTCCCATAGAAATCCTCACATGCTCACCCATGCAGAGGGTTAAAAAGACCTGAGTCGCAGCTTAGCCTCCAAAATTGAAAATTTGGAAACCACCAAAATACCAATGGACAAGAGAAAGGAGAAATAAATTTTGGAATATGCATATACTGGGAAATGATTCAGTATGTTAAATGAATTAAACCAAAGCTGCATATATCAATATGAATGAACCTCAAAAACATTTTGGGAAGAAAAGGAGGCTACCAAAGGAGAGCTACAACACGATACCACTTATTTACAGGTTGGATCAGACAATGACAATCTTACATATATACATTTTTATAGGTGTACTTTAGGGATGGTATAAATCCCTATGGAGATTAGAAACATCATAATAGTCATTTGGGAAAGACTGGAGGGAAAGCAACTGAGGAGCTATTTTATTTTTTGGCAAAAATTTGAGGTGTGGGTGACAAACTGCTATGATTTGGTGGAGCTGGGTGGAGGTGACAGAAAGATTTAATTGTTATTTTCTTATGCTTCTCTGTATGTTTGAAATTTTCACAAATATGACTCCGGAACCTTCACTGAAAATTTTTTTTTGTAGTTGTAGATGGACAGACTCCCTTTATTTTATTTGTTTATTTTCATGTGGTGTTATGGATCGAACCCAGTGCCTCACACATGCTATGCAAATGCTCTGCCACTGAGCTCAAATCTTCACTTTTATGTGGCATTCAGTTGGAGCATAAAGAAGCACAGACTTAGACACTCCCATCATAAGGGAGTGAGTGTACTGTGGCGACTTTCCAATTTCCTTAAACACTGTCACCTGGCATTACTTACGTGTTCAATCATATATCAGGTACCTATTCTAGCCCAAACCAGCTCAAATCTTCACTTTTATGTATATTATTCTCTTCAAAATTATGAACATCTTTGGATTTTCAAGATGAGTAAGTTTAAAGAAAGATATAAAGGGAAAAGTAAAGCAGACAGCATATGGGCATGACCAAATCATGTGACATTCATACTGCAGGAATGCAGGATGGGAATTCTGGTAGGTTTGCACTGTCCCTTTTTATCCCAGCTGATCCAGGGTCTCAAATCAAATTCAAAGCTCAACCAATAGCGACGTCGATAATTCTTATTCTCTTTCTTTAGATCTGATTTTTCCTACTCTCTTTTCTTCCTTATTAATAGCTTATGTGTATTTCAGGGCAGTGACATGTGCTAAGTTCCATCCTAACTTTGTCACCTCTTCATCGTCCACTGGAATGATCCAAATGGACTCTCAGATAGACTCTCCCAACGTTGGGCATCTGTCTTGCTGAAGTCCTCCCATTGTAGGAACAATATATCAATAAAGCACCTACAACAAACAGAAAATACATTCTAAGAAAACTTTCAAGCAAACAACGAACTGTAAATTCTCTCCCTGATGGCTTTTGTACATAGTGAATTATCACCTATACCTGAGTCTAAAGTACTGGTGAAAGCAGTGATGTTTCAGATGTATAAGTGAGTCTTAGCCCAGAGACTTGGTGAATGTTCTTCTATACCCTGGAATGGAACCTGTCTTACAGGAAACAGTGTTCATTCCAAAAGTTTGAGTGAGATTCTAGGATTCTGGCAGAAATTGTGAGAGTCCTAGAGAGACACAAAGGCTAGAATAGGTACCTGATATATGATTGAACACGTAAGTAATGCCAGGTGACAGTGTTTAAGGAAATTGGAAAGTCGCCACAATACACTCACTCCCTTATGATGGGAGTGTCTAAGTCTGTGCTTCTTTATGCTCCAACTGAATGCCTCATTCGCACTCAAGAGCATAGGCTGAGCGAATCCCTTCATGGAGCAATTCAAGGGCTACAAGATTCTGATTGCCGGGTTGCTCTTTCTGGTTTGGGTGAGTACTTCCTTCGCCTCTGATTCCTCTCATTGCTGGCTCATTTCTTCTTTCCCTATGCAAACTCCAGTTTAGATCGTAGGAGAGAGGATGAATGGAAGAGCTCAAATTTTTGACCTCGACCTCATAGGATTCTAGAATGAGTAAATGCAGCGTGGAAAATCAGTTTAAGGAAGAAGGTGAGCAGATTGGATCCTGAGCTCTACTAGGGAATCTAACACAAACTCAGAATGCAATGTCAAAAAGCTTGTTCCAGGGCTGGGGTTGTAGCTCAGTGGTAGAGCATTTGCTTTGTATTCGTGACGCACTGGGTTTGATCTTCAGCAACACATAAAAATGAATAAATAAAGATATTGTGTCCATCTACAAATAAAAAAAAAATTGCACTGGTTCCACTGCCCTCTAAAGAAACCAATAGCTCAAGAAACAGAATGATGGGGGAAGGGCCTTACTGGCAACAAGTCAGCAAGTTGGAAAATGGGAACTCTGGTCCTTAAGAGCCATCTTGCTCAGGGGACTCAAGCACAATGCTTACATAGGGATTTGGAGGAGGTATACTTTTCTTCTCAGACATATGTGTGGGACACCAGAAATGGTCATAAATTTCTAGGTCGTCTGCTTTTCTGACATACATGGCACTGCTATCTGAAGGTCACCGAATACTCTGGGTCTTTCAGAGACCCAGAAAAAATATTATTAGCAAGTCCCTTTTTCCAAAATAGCTACCTTGCAATTAATCCTTAAGATACAGAACAGGGGAGAAGAGCAAGAGGCAATTATTATTATTATTATTATTATTTTTTGCCAGAGAACAGTTTTAACTTATTAGGTGGATTCAATCTGAGGTAGCATCGACAACAAATAGGAAAAGAATCATCGTACATCATTCAACTGTGTGATCTCCAAAATTAGTCATTTTAAAATATCAACTAAACTGAGGCAGGAGGATCACAATTTTTTTAAAAAAATATTTCCTTTTTTTTAGTTGTAGTTGAACATAATACCTTTATTTATTTCTTTATTTTTATTTGGTGCTGAGGATCGAACCCAGGGCCTCGCATGTGCTAAGCGAGCACTCTACCGCTGAGCCACAACCCTAGCCCAGGGGATCACAATTTTAAGGACAGCCTCAGCAACTTAGTGAGGCCCTAAGCAACTTGGCAAAACCCTGTGTCAAAATTAAAATAATAAATAAATTAAAAGGGCTGGGGGTGTTGCTCAATCGATAAGCACCTCTAGGTTCAATCCCTGGTACCAAAAAAGAAAAGTAATAGGAAAAAAAAAATCAACTAAAACCAAGAGAAGCCAGAAGGTTTATTTATGTTTCCTCTCAGGTGTAAGAAGTTGTTATGGGGAAATCTCAAAGGAGAAAAGAAAAGCAATTCATGGTGTTCATTGTTTTCTCACCTTCCAAAAGTTTTTTTTTTTTTTTTTTTTCTCTTTCTGCCCCAGTGTAAATGAAAGAGATGGAAGTCTTTGGTGTTCAGTTCTGCTTTTTAGCAGAGAGAAAGAGGCAGGGATTTAAAAAAAAAAATCCTGACTAGAGAAACAGCAAATGAGCAATTGAGTGGAGTACATTTTATTGCTTCACTGAGGAACCTGGGAAAGGCCAGAGAATGCATTTCCCTGTCCATCAGTTAACACTGAGTTTTTGATGAAAGATAATTTTGAGCTCTAAACTCATGCTGTGGCACTCAATAAACAGTAGGATATTTTGCATGGAAATAGAGATTTCTGACTTTTCTTAGAAAGTGGATGATCTTCAGTATGCCTTGACAAGTCAGTCTTCATCCTAAAACCAATGAAAGAGTTAAATAGAAAAATTCTAGTACCTTAATAATAGTTCTGAAGAAGGTGTCCATTTCATTTCCAGAGTAACCTTGTCCATGTGAAAGGGTGAGCGAGACTGAAAGGGTGAGCGAGACTTCTTTGGGTCTCAGCCAGAACTTTCTACCTTGTAAAAGTAGTTAAGCTACAACACAGATAAAAATATGCATAAAACTTTAAATTCTCAATAAAAGTCAAAGATACCACACCTGTGGTGATCTCAATCCAAGTTGAGAAATGGAAATTTCCATCACCCTCAGAAGCCTCCTCTCATGCCCCCTTCATGTCACTCCCACCCTCATTTCTTTCCAAGGTAGCCAATACCTCGATTTATGACAATATAGTTTAATTTTGCCTGACTAAATTTCTTGGAAAAGTAATCACACCATGTACTTGTTTATGTGTACCTTCTTTTGAGAAATGTCTATTAGATCATTAGCTCTTTGTTGGGGGGTGAGGTACTGGGGATTTAATTAGGGGCACTTAACCACTGAGACACATCCCCAGCCCTATTTACTTTTATTTTGAGATTGGATCTCACTAAATTTCTTAGGACCTCGCCAAGTTGTTGAGGCTGACTTTGAACTTGCAATCCTCCTGCCTCTGCCTCCTGAGCTGCTGGGATTACAGGTGTGCGCCATCATGCCCAAAAATTTGCTCATTGTTGTTGTTGTTGGTACTGGGGATTGAACTCAGGGGTACTCAACCACTGAGTCACATTCCCAACCCTATTTTGTATTTTATTTAGAGATAGGGGCTCACTGAGTTGCTTAGTGCTTTGCAGTTGCTCATGCTGGCTTTGAACTTGTGATTCTCCTTTCTCAACCTCCCAAGTTGCTGGGATTATAGGCATGCACCACCGCACCCCACCAATTTGCTCATTTTTTGATTGGATTTTTTTCTTGCTGTTCCTTGTATATTCTGAATGTTAATAATAGTTTGCTCAATATATCTTCTCTCATTCTCCAGTTTGTCTCTTTTTCTCTGTTGATTGTTTCCTCTATCAGTTCAATATAATTCCATTTGCCCATTCTCCCTGCCACCAAAAAAACCCCCTCTGCCTATATCAATATCTTAAGGTATTTCTGCTATGTTTTCTTTTAGTAGTTTTATAGTTTCTGGTTTCCCATGTAGGACTTTGATCCATTTTGAGGGGTTTTTGTTTGTTTGTTTATTTGTTTGTTTGTTTTGTATATGGTGAGAGAGAGGATCCAGTTTCATTCTTCTGCATATGGATATCCAGTTTTCCCAGTACTGTTTATAGAGACTGTTCTTTCTTCAATGTATGTTTCTGGCACCTTTGCCAAAGATCAGTTGGCTGTAGATGAGTGGGTCGATTCCTGGGTTCTCCATGTGTCAGCTTTAATGCCCATATCATGCCTCATTGCTTATTTCAACATTGTAATATGCTTTGAGGTCAATTGCCAGGCCTCTGGCTTCCTTCTCTTTGCTCAAGATTACTTTGGCTATTTGGGGTCTTTTACAATTCCACATGAAATTTAGGACTTTTTTTTTCTATTTCTGAGAAGAATGCCATTGGTATTCTCATGAGGATTACATTGCATCTTTAAATCTCTCTGAGTAGTCTAAACATGTTTACCACATTAATTCTTCCAACCCATGAACTTGGGATGTTTTTCCATTTTTATTTATTTATTGTGGTGTCTTCCTCAATTTCTTTTATCAGTGAATTGTAATTTGAATTGTGGGGATCTTTCACTCTCAGTTAAATTTTTTCCTAGAATTTTATTATTTTTTGAGACTTATAAATGTGATCACTTTCTTGATTTCTCTCTCAGCAAGTTTATTATTGGTGTTTAAAAATGGTATTGATTTTTGTATGTTAATTTTGTGTGTCTTGTGACTTTACTGAATAAGTTTCAATTCTAAGAATTTTTTGGTGGATTCTTTAGGTTTTTCTACATACCATTCTTTGCCACATTTGCTGTGAGAATGAAGAGCATTCTCAGCAACCAGACTGTTCACATTCCAGGAAATGTTGGTATGACTTTGAAGGGATGGGCCATAGAGGGAAGTACCTTTCATTATATTTAAGTAGTTTATTTTTCTGTTTTACTTGGAGTTCTAACTAGGAATGGATTCTGACAAATCAGAGGCCATTTCAGCATCTATTAGTAAATTTGCATGTGCAATTTTTTTTCATCTTTAGATTTTCAGATAGTACATTACATTCATATATTTCCCGATATTGAACCACCTTTATGTTTCTGAATAAAAGCTACTGGAATAAACTATATTATCATTTTTTACTGCTGTAGTATATTTAGAATTTTCATAAAACATGAGATAGGGTTGCTGTTGATATCAAGAGCAGGTGGTAACAAAATAAATCAGGAAGTTCCTATCTTTTTATGGTCTGCAGTTCAGGTTGTTTGAACTGATTTGTACTCTATAAGCATCTCTCAGTGTTCCCAGGGACCCCCATCTCCATTAATACCATGTATGGTCACATTTAGGCTAACTTTGTGGGTATGTGATAGCGTCTCATTGTGGTTTTCATTTCCAATTACCTAATCATTCAGAACTTCTGGATGTTGTCTTTTGCAAAGGATTAGTTCAAGCTTTTGCTTGTTTTTCTGTCAAGTTGTCTGTTTTGTTTCTAAGTCATAGGATTTTTTTATTATATCCTGGTTCTTAGTGCTTTGTTAGTTGTATGTTGCAAATATCTTCTTCCTCGCAGTGATTTGTTTCTTTCATTGGCCATAGCATCTTTAATAAACCATTTAATAACATTTAACAAATGGTATCTTTTCTTAACTTTAAAGGAAGTTGTATTTGTCAGTAATCAAAATGTTCTGTGGTGGTTAGTACTCTTTTGTATTATGTTTAGTTTTTTTCATCTAAAACATGTGAACATAGTCTCTGTAAGTGCATGGCGACCAAATGACAGAGGCGAGAAATGGGAAGCAAACCTTGGATCAGCAGCTTTCCTTTATTCTGCTGTGAATCCATCAGGCATAGGATGCCTCATTTTCTGGGTACGAGAAATGGCCCCAGAGTTACAGAAGGAGTCTGGGTTTTAAAGTTTACAATGAGGGTGAATTAATCATTGGAGATGCGGATGTGCAGTTTAGATAATAAGAGACCTCATTGTGCGGATTAAAATTTTAACTGAGGAAGGCAGTTGTAAAATGTTTGAAACTCCTTGTCATTTGGGAAAGCTTACAAGTTGGTGTTCACTGCTTATCTTCCTTCCTCTGGGACCCATTGTCACCTAGTGCTTCTCTATTTGGTTTTCTCCTTCCAGGACTCATCTGCAATGGGGAAGGGTAAAGTCCAGGGCCCAGAATTTCAGTATTTGCCTCCTTCCTTGAGGACCCATTGAGATTGGGAAGGGGCAATATTTGGTTTTTGTGGAGATGCTGGGGTGAACCTGGGAAGGAATAAAAGTTTGCTTTTTTCCTCAGGGCCCATTGCTAACAGAAAGGATGTTCTGGGACAGGTTTAATGTTTGGTTAATTTTCCCTCCCTCCTCCCGAGTCACACTGTCCCTTTGTTTTTCCTGGGGAGCTGTCTTGTAGACATATTGTTTTCCATAACCCTTCAGTCTCCTATTTGTCACCTAAAAATCTTCATAGGTTTTGTATTTCATGTTTGTTCTTTCATCTACTTAGAGTAAATATTTGTAAATACTCTATTCTCTTATTCTGTTTGTCTATTCATGTACCACTTATTAATTATTAATGCTTTATGGTAAGACTTTTTTATAACACTTTTGATTTCACTGATAACTAGCAAGTTTTAATATTTGGTAGAATAAGTCTTTCTCAGACTTGTCTCTCTGTCTCTGTCTCTGTCTCTCTCTCTCTCTGGGTCTCCTTCTTCTACCTCCATTTTTCACTTATAAGTGCCCTTATATTTATTCTAGGTCCACTCAGGTAAACCCAGAAAAATTTATACTCTCAAATCACCTGATGAGCAACTTTAAATCTCCTTTGACACGAAATCTAACAAATTCATGGTGCCTGGATTTTCCAAGGAACAGGAATAGCCAAGACATTTTTCTTTTAATGGTACTGGGGATTGAACCCAAGGGTGCTCTGACCTTTTTTATTTTACATTTTGAGACAGAGTCTCGCTAACTTTCCAGACTGGCCTTGAATTTGTGATCCCTCTGCTTCAGTCTGCTGAGTCACTGGGATTACCAGCCTGTGCCACAGTGCCTGCAACTCATCCTGTTGGATCTTGAGACAATGTAGTACAATTTAACAAGAGGCACATCTATAATAAATAGAGGTTAGGAGACAATGGGAAGGAGAACAGCAAGTTCCTTACCCTGTGCCTCATGACACATAGCTGCAGGATTAGCCTCCCAAGATGATTGCTCTGAGCTCGTACTCCTAATTCCAGGATAACGTCACATTAACAGTCTTTCCACAGATTGGAATTGAGATGTGTTGGTAAATTGCCTTTTTACTGAGATCCCTTTGCTGAAACGGAAGGGATATTGATGGATATTGGTGGGTGAATATCTGATACACAGGTACCTCAATTCCTTTCACCCACCACCAGCCCTATGGTGTAAAACATAGCCTCTCTCCATGGCTCTTCCCATTTGGAACTTGCACTTCTCTGGAATGTATTTGTGACTTTGTAATGCCAGTGCGATCTGGGACCCTGGAGGAGACTCCTTTTCATAGCAAACACTGTGCCTCACTTGGAAATAATCTGCAGTATCTCTCTTATTTTGCCAGCCCATACCTGACCTGTGCCTTTCAAGAATTTCCTGCCTTTCCAGTGGTTTCTGAGGGTCAATCTCTTCAGCTGAGCCCAATTGGAGAGGGAGTTCACTGAGGGGATGGTCTCACCCTGTTCTTCTGTAATCCTCAAGAAAATTGAGTAAAGGGTTTTCCCACCTTGACTTTCAGCTAGAAATGTAGGTTGGAGGTGGGAATTGCGGAAAGAGGGGAAAGGAGAGGAAGGTCNCCCAAAGGCCCCTTAGATTTGGCTAAAACTACCAAATCAAATCAAAAATAAAAAACTCAAATAAACTACCTCCTCTCTCTCTCTCTTCTTCTCTCTCTCTCTCTCTCTCTCTCTCTCTCTCTCTCTCTCTCTCTCCTCTCCCCACTGTCTCTCTTTCTTTCTTCTCTCTTCAATGCTCGCTCTCTCTCTTTCTCTCTCTTTCTCCCCCACTCTCTTTTTTTCTTCTTTCACTGTTAATCAGACAGCACCACAGTAAAGATCTCTTGTTCACTCCTTGAGTCATGGTCACTTTCCTTTCTCTAGGGATTAAACCAAGGGCTTTGCACAGGCTAGGCAAGTGCTCTACCACTGAGCCACATCCTCCGCACTCTTTACTTTTTATTTTGAGACAGGGTCTCACTAAATTGCTTAGGCTGACCTTGAACATTGAACCTTACTGCTCCCCTGCTGTAGTAGCTGGGATAATATGTACTCACCATTACTATGCCTAGTCTAACCTATCTTTCTATTCTAGGCTTTGTGAGTCTGTGGCTGGGATTCTGCAAACATTTCTGCCCCACCTAGTAGTGGCTGTTGGGATATTTGCTCCTGTCCTCCCCACAGTAGCTTGGAGGGTTAGAGGGAAGGGAGGTCTTGCTCTTGCCTGCTTCCTAGGGGATTCCTCCCTGGGTCCTGTCCCTGTTAGTGTCAGCAACCTTCTTTCTTGTATGCAAGGAACCAACCAACCAACAAAGTCTTCTTCCTTCATAGCTGGCTTTAAATAAAAACTATTTTCTGGCCAATTTCATTGCACCTCCGTGGGGCAGGATGAAATCTACCTCTTCCCTGACCCAGTAACTAAGTGTTTGGCTGCCTCTGGCTCTAGCAACTTCTGTGCCAGGTAAGTTGTTGATATTAAAAGTTCTGTTCTTGGGCTGGGGTGGCTTAGTGGTGGAGCACTTGACTAGCCTGAGTGAAGCACTGGTCCAATATTCAGTACCACAGAAAAATTAAAAATTAAAGATATTGGAGGGAGGGAGTTCTGTTCTTGTCACAAAGCCAATCCAATAATGAGGACAAGATTTTGAGGAAAAGGGATAAAGAGGTTCTATTGCTCTGCTAGCAAAGGAGAAACTCAGGGTAATCCTGTCCCAGAGGCTGTGATTCTGTAAGGGGAACAGAGGGCATTTAAAGAGGTGATTCAAGAGCTACACTCCAGCTGGACCCTGTCAGGAGTCCTAATTCACTTGTTGCTTTGAGAGACTGCCATGTCTCAGATGCTCGAGTGCCAGTCCTGAAGCCTGGACTCCTTCATTCCTGTGGTGTGTTGGCTGAAGGATAACTTGGCCTAGGGCAGGAAAAAGGTTGATATTGTTTCTACCATGATTGGGGAGGGAGAGAAGGAGAAGAGAAAGGGAGTAAACCAACCAAACAAACAAAACCAGTTTTAAAATAAGCTGCAGTGGCTGAGCAGTGAGAGTTATCTTCAAAGCATGGAATGAACACCTGTTATATTTCCTCACTGTCAATGTCTATGGACAATGTCATCTCCAAGCTGCTTCCTTCTGAAACTGGGCAATGAAGGGGGTCCTGGAATGGAACATTATTATCTCCTCTTGTCATTTTTTTGGGTATATACATACACACACACACACACACACACATACATACACATATATACACATATACACACACATACATACACACACTGAGGATTGAACCCAGGGGTGCTTAACCACTGAGCCACATCCCAGACCTTTTAAAATATTTTATTAGACCCAGAGTTTTGCTGAATTGCTAAGTGCCTCACTAAGTTGCTGAGACTGGCTTTGGGAACTTGCAATCCTTTGCTTCAACCTCCTTAGTCACTGGGATTACACCATGCACAACTTCTTTAGGACTTTTATTAGAAGAGATGGAGATGTGATTTCAATCTTGGTGGGGATCTGGAAGAAGCACACTCACATATAGCAATTAATATTTGACTGATTGTCCTGGTTGTCCTACATACTATATTAATCTAGTTTCTTTTGCTATAGCCACATTTTGTCCCTCTCCTTCCCCAGGTTACCAGGAAGGGTCTCTACTATACAGTTTCTTCCTGGGCTCAATTTAAGCATGCTTCTGGGAATTTCCTTATTGAAGTGAGCAATTGGCAACACCCTAACCTATTGCAAGTGAGTTTCTTAGCATAGTTTAACCACTGTCTTTTTTTTTTTTTTTTTTTGACTACTGGAGATTGAACTGAGGGGTATTCAACCACTTAGCCACATCCCAAGTCCTATTTTGTGTTTTATTTAGAGACAGCGTCTCATTGAGTTGCTTAGCACCTCACACTTGTTGTGGCTGGCTTTGAACTCACAACCCTCCTGTGCTAGCCTTCTGAGCTTCTGGGATTATAGGCATGTACCACCACGCCTGGCAACCACTGTGTTTTCTTAAGGTGTGATTTATCTTTTTTGTTTTCCCTCTAGTTTGGGATCCCAGGCTGTACATACCTTCTGTTGCCCATCCAATCCACCAGCTCACTTGCTGGGTCACTTCTTTCCTTTGGATAGTCTGAGAGTGCTTGTCAGGATAATTAGCTCAGCTTTCTATGCTGATGTTCCAGGTGGCAAAGCCTTAGCTCCTAATACCTGCTGTTCTGTGACCACAGCATGTCCAGCTATCTGCAGCTCCATTTCCCATGAAGCTACTCCCATCCATGAAGAAGTCCCAGTTCAGCTCTGTGATGGGCTCATCAGACAAGTCTAACCCGATACAATAGACACTCTCTAAGATTTCAGGCAGTTAGGTTGTAGGGTCTCATTATCATCTAATGGAAACAATGTTGCTGGATTTGAGGTGGACACCACTTTAAGGTTGATCTTGGGGTTGCCTGGTATCTCCCCTCCTCCCAGCAGTCAGCCAGTAGCAACTTCCCTGTTCAAGTAGGACCAAGACTTGGTGAGATCAAACATATTAATGGGTTGTCCTCAAGGGAATTTCTCAACCTCTTGTAGTAAATCACAAGTGACAGTTACTGCCCAAAGGTGGGGTGGGCTGGGGACATCTTTCTGCTGTAGAGTCAAGCTGTTTTGACAAATAGTCCATTGGTCATGGCCCATCTCCCAGTGATGGGTGTCCCCTGGCCACCATCTGACAGATGTCCTGTCAGATCTTAAAAGGGGAGACCATTACTGTCCCCAGGTCATGGTCTAGCAGTCTCAACACCCACTGCCATGTCCTTTTTGGCCAGCCAATCCCCTTGTCCCATGACCCAAGGGGCTGGGAGGCAGGACAGAGGCCAAGTCCTCTTTGCCCATTTCTCTACACCCCAGGCAGCTTTCTTGGGGTTTTCCCCATAGTTCAGGGGTGGAGTGAGCTGGGGCTGCCTGGGGCAGGCCCAGGCCTGCCTGCATGGGGCTGAAAAGATTTACATCTTTCTAAACTTCTGGTGTCCTGCTCTCCTTGCAAATCAGAGGCAGTGCCTTTTTTTTGACCATCAACTTAGTTAACTTAGTTTCTGACTGTTCAGACTCTCTCTTTTTTTTTTTTAGAGAGAGAGAGAGAATTTTTTTTTTTTCCGGCGGACACAAGATCTTTGTTCGTATGTGGTGCTGAGGATCGAACCTGGGCCGCACGCTTGCCAGGCGAGCACGCTACCTCTTGAGCCACATCCCCAGCCCTGACTGTTCAGACTCGTTCTCATACAACTGCACAGCACCCTGCACAGATAGCATTTCTCTCATTTACCTAACTTGGACAGACCAGCTCCAATGGCAAGATTGGACATGGATTCAGAATACCACTCAATGACCAGATTTTGTCACAAACATCATATTTTACTTAGACAGGTTCATACCTGTGTGTGGCTCTTTTAGCTAAGACCTTTTTCAAGAGACTCTCAATCAGTAGGATCAACACAGCATTTCCCTCATCTTAAAGAGCCAATAAGAGATGCAAACAAAAACACAGAAAGGGATGAGCAGAGGGGAGCCCCAAAACCATGTGTCAGAGTCCAGCTCCAACAGGGGGTCTCAGGAGACGAATGGATGGTGAGGAGTCGGTGAAAGTGGGGGTGGAGAAACAACACAGACACCAAAGTGAAGGTCTGAATCCCAATCTTTACTTGTGAAGTTAATCTTATATATTTTTCATTTTGGCAGGCTCACAGTACTTTGTGGTTACAAAACAGGAATCATTATTCAAAGAAACAAAATATTATGTAGCTACAATTAGAATAGAAGAATGTATCTTGGCTTATGCATAAGCAAGCATTTTTACTTTCAGTTCGTGTTTTGCTTTGAGCTGTTTCTGTTTAGTTAACTTTTAATAATAGTTAGAAATGTCCCAAACTCTTGGCCTTGACTATTCTTTCTTGACTTACTGACTGGAACCGGTGCCATGATTACGGCAAGTGGTTAACTTGTTATTAAGTTTAATCAAACAAGAGTAAGAGCACAAACCATTGTGCACAGGAACAAGAACAAGTTGCCTAGTACCAAGCGCTAATCTGTCTTCTTAACATTAATTCTTCTTCTCTAGATTTTAATTTAATTTCTCAAAAACTTCCTTGACAGGAATACAGGGAGTTTTTCATTAGACATTAACAATTTACGCTCCACACCTGAATCATTGCATTTAGAGCAAACAGATCTATTCTTTAGAAGTAGTTGCATTAATTGGGAAAGTCAAGTTTTTTCCTTCATATTTAATGGTCATATGAGAAATCGCAACTATACTTATTAAAGGAATACAAAAACAAACCAGCCCATTCCCAGAAACATACTGCGCTCCTCCAGAGGATGGACGCCTTGCGCCATCCACCTCAGTAGGGCCTTGCCATTGCCTGAGTCAGGGGAGGGGCGCAGCGACCATGGCTGACAGACAGAAGCCTTTAAAACAGACAGCAGATAGGGAAAAAGGCCTGTTTCCCTACTCCTACCTAACCATGACCCCTACACAAATGGTGACACTGATGTCCCCACAAAAAGGGACCAGATGTGTGGCATCAAGGGTCTCTGCAGGCCCACTGGAGAAGCTAACCAGATGCCCAAGGTGTTGCAACTTTACTGCATTCTGTAATTCTACTTTTTCTCAAAGTAGACCAATTGGTGGAGCAACCCATACTGTTCCAGGAGAGAAGGAGGGGGTTCCACAAAGCAAAAGGAGCCTCAGCAGCTACTGGGACAGTCCCTCAGTCCCTCTTACTTACAGGAAGAGCTCCTTGAGTCAACTCAAGGCAAACTCACCATGTCTCCTAAGTCTCCAGTGGTTGGCTCTCAACAAGCTCACCAGACACCCTGCATCTTCAGCATGGGTGCAGAAGACCAGAGTGGTGGGGGTGGGATGAGGGGGTGTTCTTGGGTCCCAAATGAGTCACCAAATGTGATGCCAAAAGCTCAATCCTTGTCCCTGATGCTAACCTAATAATGAAGACAATATTTTGAGAAAAAGGAAAAAGAAGTTCTAATGCTCTGCTAGCAAAGGAGAAACAGGTTACTCCTGTCCCAGAAGCTGTGAGTCTGTCAGGAGGAACAGAGGGCTTTGAAAGAGGTGGTTCAATACAAGAGGATCCTCCTGCCTCAGCCTCTAGTGCCGCTGGGACTACAGGACTGCACCACAGCACCCAGCCAAAATGTTGGCATTTTATGTTGAAAATTTTACCTCATATAGTTTGTTTGGTTTTGGTACCAGGGATTAAACCCAGGGGAGCTTAACTACTGAGCTACATCAATAGCCTCACACCTTTTTTTTTTAAAGACAGGAATTTGCTAAATTGCTTAGAGGCTTGCTAAATTGCTGAGGCTTGCTTTGAATTTGCGATCCTCCTGCTTTAACCTCCTGAGCCACTTGTATTACAGGCATGCACAACCATACCCCAACTCTGCTGAACATTTTACTTCATATAGTTTTTTGGGAGTTTTTGCTAACAACTGATATGCTTAGAGACAGATGCAACCACCACTACCCCAGATGTGCTTCCACTCCACCACCCTTTTAATGAGGGGAGGCAACCCCCAAACCCTAAAATCTGATCTCTTGATTCTTTAATAGGATTCTGGAATAAAGGCACTTTGTGGAAACTTAAGTTCATATAGAAAAGCATAATGATTATTATATGAGAAAGCTCTCTTCTGTGTTATTAACTTATTTTTTATATCAAGATACTAATCTCATGAAATGTTTAAACTAATGAGAAACAGTTCATGTGACTAACTTTATCTCCTTGCATCTCTTACGTTTTTTAACGGTATGTTGACTTTTGATTCCCATGCCCTTTCTGATGGCTCTGGTTTGTACTAAGGTCTTGGTACACTGCAGTGTAGGCCAACCATTTCCTGAAATGTGAAGCCCTGGCGTTGTCAGGGAGAGTGGGCAGCTGAAGCTCCAAACCTGGTTCTTGTGTTCCCACAAAAGAAGATGGAACTTCAGACACCCAAAGCTATGCAAGAGAACTTCATTACAAGTGCAAAAAAAGTGAGGCTCAAGCAGCGAGCACTCTAGAGACAGTGGGTTGTCTCTGTGCAGAGAATGACAAAGGACACAATGCCACTTCTAAATTTATTACTGTTAGATGTTTATCTTGAGAACCGCACTTTTTTTGCCAAGCAGGTGTTCAACTCCTCCTTCATTGCTGGTGGTGGAGTTTTTGTCCCTAATTGTTCCTCTCGGAAACTGTCACGATGGCCATCTTATTGTTCCTCTCGGAAACTGTCAGGATGGCCATCTTATTGGGGTGGGGGCTCATCTACAAGTCAAACCCATGTTAATGTGGGTATTGGGGTCAGTGTCAGTCAAAATTGACCTTGGTGCACCTGAGTTACTAAAAAACCTGCCTTCCAGAATATATGGAGGCCCCAATAGCCATAATTTTTCACTTGACCCTGATCTTGGTGAACCCTGAGGTCCTTTTAATGAGAGTTAGTGCCAAGAATCCTTCTTTCTCAATATTTCCCCAATTAGCCACTACCCACTCTCCATTAGCTCCTTTCCTTTCTATTTGCTTATTTGCAAGATCTGTGTACCAATGTTTTTCCACAGGTTATATGCAGCAAGTTACTTACTCATTTGCCATTTAAAGAAAACTTTAGGTGGGTGCGGTGGTGCACACCTGTAATCACAGTGGTTGGGAATCTGAGGCAGGAGGATCTCAGGTTCAAAGCCAGCGTCAGCAACTTAGCAAGGCTTTAAGCAACTTAGCAAGACCCTGTCTCTAAACAAAAATATAAAAAAAGGGCTTGGGATACTGCTCAGTGGTTAAGCCCTTGGGTTCAATCCCTAGTACCAAAAAAAAAAAAAACAAAAAAACCACTTTAATAAAAAGTAAACCTGTGACCTTGCCATGCATTCCACTAGTCATTACCAACTACTCCTTAAAGTTCTCTCAGGAACCCACACGCAGAAAGTTTTGTGAACTTGCACTCTTTTTGAGCAAATATACACTAGTTGTGACCAAAACCAGCTTCATGTTTTATAGTAACTGCTACAGTCAAAGTTATCAAATCTTTGTAAAATAGAAAAGTATTTAAAAATTATTTTTCTACTGACATTTCTAATTCAATCAAGAATTTTTTTTTTTAAAAAACTATATACCAAAGTATTTAAAGAAAGAATTATATGAAGGGCTGGAGTTGTAGCTCAGTGGTAGAGCACTTGCCTAGCACATGTGAGGCACTGGGTTTGATCTTCAGCACCACATAAAAATAAACAAACAAAAGAAAGTAATTGTGTACATCTATAACTAAAAACATTTTTTTTTAAAAAACCTATATGATGTCTGGGATTTACTACAGAATAACTGGGGGCACATTGTAGAAGGGGGTAGATATGAAAGAATATTGGCCACGTATTGGTGATTGTTGAAGTTCAGTGGTGGGTACAACAGGTTTGTTATACCAGTACCTCTGTGTTTGCATGTTTGAAGATTTCCATAATCAAAACTTAAAAGGAAGAAAAAACAGATTTTTCTGAAACACTCAATTAATGATAAAAGAATGATGATGGAGTTGTTCTGAAGGAATAAGAGCCAAAGTTCATATTAAAATTTAAATCACAATTCCTCATCTATTGAAAGTCATTTTTTTAAAAAGAGAGAGAGAGAGAAAGAGAGAATTTTTTTAATATTTATTATTTAGTTTTCGGCAGACACAACATCTTTGTATGTTGTGGTGAGGATCGAACTCGGGCCGCACGCATGCCAGGCAAGCGCACTACCGCTTGAGCCACATCCCCAGCCCCTTGAGGGTCATTTTATGACACTAATGGACATGAACAGCTGAGATTACTGTGTATATTCATGGAGATGTGCAGGCTCACGGAGGAAGGAAGTTATCAAAAGGTCAGTGGGGGCTTGGGATATAGCTCAGTTGGTAGAGTGCTTGCTCTGCATGCACAAGGCACTGAGTTCGATCCTCAACACCACATAAAAAAGTAAATAAAATAAAGGTTTATTTTTTAAAAATCAGTGGGATTTATTTATACAAACATCTTCAATGTAGCCTTCCTCTAATGTCTTAGCGATGCCTGTGGGGTGTTTATTTATTTATTTATTGGCTTTTTTAAAAAGTCTTCAAGTCTTCTGGGATTTAAAATTTAAATATTAGGTTTAAAATAATTTGGTCTTAAATAAATAATTTTAATGCTTAAACTAAATTATTAATTTTAACTTATTTTAATTTAAAACAGAAAATAATTATTTGAAATAAAATAATTTAAATGAATAAACTGAAAATGTAAATTATTTTAATTTAAAATCTAAAGTTATTATTTGAAATGAAAAGAGCATGGAAACAAAATGCTAACAGAAGCTGAATTCAATATTTCACAGAAAAACATTAGTGCTTTGTGATCCTCTCAATTTGGACTATGAAGACAGAAAGAAAAAAAAAACAAGCAAAACAAAATGAGTAATTGCTGAGACATTAGGGAAAAGCTACATTAAAGTTGTTTGCTTGGAAACATTGATTAAATTTGTAATAAACAAGGTTGTCACTTTTTAATGACACTGTGGAGAGCAGGCTGTGCCCTGCCCATGATATGCAGTTTTCAGGCCGTGCTTGAACCTGAGTTTGCCTTGACCTTCTCCATTTTGACTGAAGTGTAGAGGTTGAGTGACTCTACACTCTGTTTGTACAGTAAACAGCTCCATTTGTTTGGCACAACCATAAGACACAAACGGGTAAGTTAATCAAACTAATAAAAATGAGCTCCTATGGACTTTTCAAACTAATCAGACGCACGAGGATGCATGGGCATATCAAACTCCATTCAGGAAAACCAGGTCCGTGATCTTATTGAACACACCAGATCACTGAATGAAGCAATCCACCTGGTTACTCCTTATGAGCTTTGTTCAGAAAAATCTCCATAGTCATAGTGACCAACCTCTAGATCTCTGCCCTCAGGCTTTAGCAGTTTCTCCTGCTCAACTCTCACAGCCCACTCCAAGCTGACATCTCAAGCTGACACTCTGACACTGCCCTCTTTCTGGACCATGGCTTAGAATGAACAAGTTCCTGCACTTTGACAGCTCTGAACCCTGAACAAGTTCTTAGTCTGGTTCCTAATCTTTTTTTTTTTGGGGGGGGGAGTGGGCTGGGAGGGAGCATGGGGGATTGAACTCTGGGGCACTCAACCACTGAGCCACATCCCCAGCCCTATTTTGTATTGTATTTAGAAACATGGTCTCACTGAGTTGCTTAATACCTCACTTTTGCTGAGGCTGGCTTTGAATTTGAAATCCTCCTGCCTCCGAAGCCCCTGGGATTACAGGCGTGTGCCACTGTGTCTGGCTCCTAATCTTATCTGATTGTCAAGAGTGACTCTTTGCATTTATTCTTTCATACATAACTGCTCTCTGATTTTAGCTTGATGAACCCCCCATCTAAATAATTATATATAGTTGATAGATAAATAGATATTCTGAAACATATATTTTTTTTCTGTAAAGTGTGATGGGTTATCATTATTAAAAATTAAGATTGGAATAAAAGAATTTGTTTTTGCCCAGTTTATGACTACAGGAGACCCACAGTATTCAGTAAACTCCACAGATGAAAGAGGTATAGCTTGTGAATTTATCATTATCCAATAAATTCTGACATTGTGGAAAGATACAAACATATTTGGTCTATGTTAATGATATAATTTGCCCAGGACAGATGCCATAAGCTTAACATATTCAAAGTTAGTAGCAAACATCTGACTCGTAGAATATATAAACTTTTCAAAGTTTGATGCTGTACCATTGAGCTACATCCCCACCCCTCAAAGTATTTTTCTTAGTAATTGTATGAACACAGATATTGCTCAGAGGGCAGTTCTTCTGGTAGATGTGTCATAGAAGGATGCTTTGTTCCTCGTTAAACAACTAACTCTCACATGTAAAATGCATGAATCTAGGTAGAATTATATTGTCAAAAAGCACAATTTGGAGTTGTCACTTTGTATAAGATATGTTCTGAAGTTGTCACTTGTGTAGCATATGTTCAGACAGGCCAGCCACAAGAACAGGAAAATACTTTTATGTGCTTGATTCTAATAACAAATAAAATCAGGACACCTTGGGCTGGGGATGTGGCTCAAGCAGTAAGTAGCATGCTCACCTGGCATGCGCGGGGCGCTGGGTTTGATCCTCAGCACCACATAAAAATAAAATAAAGATGTTGTGTCCACTAAAAACTAAAAAATAAATATTAAAAATTCTCTCTTTCTCTCTTTAAAAAAATCAGGGCACCTATTTTTTCATTTCTCTTTTTTCCATAAATTTATTTTGAAAACATTTTACAAAAGCATCAATTTGTTACAGTTTGTGGGGAAACCAACCTGTCCTTCAGCTGCAGGGAATGCATTTCCCATAGAAATCCTCACATGCTCACATGGTTAAAAGGTCCTGAGTTGAAGCTTAGCTTTCAAAAATCAAAAATTTGGAAACAACCAAAATACTGACGGACAAGAGAAAGGAGAAATAAATTTTAGAATATGCATATGCTGGGAAGTGGTTCAGTATGTTACATGAATTAAACCAGAACTGCATATATCAACATGAATCAATCTCAAAAACATGTTGGGAAGAAAAGGAAGTTGTCATGGGGCTGAGGCTGTGGCTCAATGGTAGAGCACTTGCCTAGCATGTGTAAGGCACTGGGTTCGATTCTCAGCACCACATATAAATAAATGAATAAAATAAAGGTCCATGCATCTAAAAAAATATTTAAAAAAGTAAAGGAAGCTGCCAAAGGAGAGCTATAACATGATACCACTCAGTAACAGGTTGGATCAGACAATGACAATCTTACATATACTCATTTTTATAGGTGTACCTTAGGGATGGTATAAATCCCTATGGAGATTAGCCACTTGGGAAAGACTGGAGGAAAAGCAACTGAGGAGTTATTTTATTTCTTTGCACAAATTTGAGGTGAGGGTGACAAACTGCTATGATTTGGTAGAGTTGGGTGGAGGTGACAGTAAGATTTAGTTGTTATTTTCTTATTCTTCTCTGTATGTTCAAAATTTTCACAAATATGACTCTGGAACCTTCACTTAAATTTTTTTGTAGTTGTAGATGGACAGAATGCCTTTATTTTGCTTGTTTATCTTTATGTTTAAGGATCGAACCCAGTGCCTAACACATGCTAGGCAAATGCTGTGCCACTTTGCTACAGCCCCAGCCTTATCCAGCCCAAACCTTCACTTTTATACATATTATTCTCTTCAAAATTATGAACATCTTTGCATTTTCAAGACGAGTAAGTTTAAAGAAAGATATAAAGGGAAAAGTAAAGCAGGCAGCATATGGGCATAACCAAATCATGTGACATTCATACTGCAGAAATGCAGGATGGGAATTCTGGTAGGGTTTGCACTGTCCCTTTTTATCCCAGCTGATCCAGGGTCTCAAATCAAACGCAAAGGTCAACCAATAGCAACGTTGATAATTCTTATTCTCTTTTTTAGATCTGATTTTTCCTAGTCTCTTTTTTACCTTATCAATAGCTTATGTGTATTTCAGGGCAGTGACACGTGCTGAGATCCATTCTAATTTTGTCACCTCTTCATCGTCCACTGGAATGATCCAAATGGACTCTCAGATAGATGCCCTCTTCCAACACTGGGCAGCTGTCTTACTAAAGTCCTCTCTTTGTAGGAACAATATATCAATAAAGCAACTACAATAAACAGAAAATAGATTCTAAGAAAACTTTCAAGCAAATAACGAACTGTAACTTTTCTCCCTGATGGCTTTTGTACATATTGAATTATCACCTATACCTGAGTCTAAAGTACTTGTGAAAGCAGTGATTTTTCCATGTATAAGTTGAGTCTTAGCCTAGAGACTTGGTGAGTGGTCTTTGATACCCTGAAATGGAACCTTTTCTTACAGGAAACTGTGTTCATTCCAAAAGTCCAAAGTGAGATTCTAGGATTCTGGTGTGGATTGTGAGAACCTCGGAGAGACACAAGTGCTAGAATAGATACCTGATATTCGATAGAACACGTAGGTAATGCCAGGTGACAGTGTTTAAGGAAATTGGAAAGTCGCCACAGTACACTCACTCCCTTATGATAGGAGTGTCTAAGTCTGTGCTTCTTTATTCTCCAACTGAATGCCTCGTTCGCACTCAAAAGCATAGGCTGAGCGAATCCATTTATGGAGCAATTCAAGGGCTACAAGATTCTGATTGCCGGGTTGCTCTTTCTGGTTTGGGTGAGTACTTCCTTCGCCTCTGATTCCTCTCATTGTTGGCTCATTTCTTCTTTCCATATGCAACCTCCAGTTTAGATCGTAGGAGAGAGGATGAATGGAAGCTACTTTTTCTAGAATCCAATGACCTCGACCTCATTGGATTCTAGAAAAAGTAACTGCACGGTGGAATGTCAGTTTAAGGAAGAGGGTGACCAGGTTGGATCTTGAGCTCCATCAGGGAATCTAACACAAATTCAGAATGTAATGTCAAAAAGCTGGTTCCCCTGCCTCCCGAAGAAACCAATAACTCAAGAAACAGAGTAATGGGGAAGGGGCTTACTGGCAACAAGTCAGCAAGTTGGAAAATGGGGACTGTGGTCCTTAAGAGCCATCTTGCTCAAGGGACTCAACTCAGCACAATGCTTACATAGGGATTTGGAGGAGGTATACTATTATTCTCAAACAGATAGGTGGGACGCCAGAAGTGATCATAAATTTCTAGGTCGTCTGCTTTTCTGACTACATGGTACTGCTATCTGAAGGTCACCAAATACTCTGAGTCTTTCAGAGACCAGAAAAAATACTATCAGCAAGTCCCTTTTTCCAAAATAGCTACCTTGCAATTAATCAATAAGATACAGAACAAGGGAAAAGAGCAAGAGGCAGTTATTATTATTATTATTATTTTTTGCCAGAGAACAGTTTTAACTTATTAGATGGATTCAATCTGAGGTAGCATCGACAGCAAATAGGAAAAGAATCATCGTACATCATTCAACTATGTGATCTCCAAAATTAGTCATTTTAAAAGTCAACTAAACTGAGGCCAGAGGATCACAATTTGAAGGCCAGCCTCAGCAACTTAGTAAGTCCCTAAGCAACTTGGGGAAACCCTGTGTCAAAATTAAAATAATAAATAAATTAAAAGGGCTGGGGGTGTTGTTTAATGGGTAAGCACCTCTAGGTTCAATCTCTGGTATCAAAAAAGAAAAGGAAAAGGAAAAAAAACAATCAACATTACAATCAACTAAAACTGAGAGATGCCAGAAGGTTTATTTGGGTTTCCTCTCATGTGTAAGAAGTTACTATGGGGAAATCTCAATGGAGGGGAAAAAAAAAGCAATTCATGCTGTTCATAGTTTTCTCACCTTCCAAAAGCTTTTATGTTTCTTTTTGCCCCAGTGTAAAAGAAAGAGATCGAAGTCTATGGTGTTCAGTTCTGCTTTATATCAGAAAAAAGAAATCCTGACTAGAAAAAGAGCAAGTGAGCAATTGAATGGAGTGACGCTTTATTGCTACACTGAGGAACCTGGGAAAGGCCAGAGAATGCATTTCCCTGTCCATTAGTTAACATTCAGCTTTCAATGATAGATAATTTTGAGCTCTAAACTCATGATGTGGCACTCAAAAAACAGTAGGATGTTTTGCATGGAAACAGAGATTTCTGACTTTTCTTAGAAAGTGGATGATCTTCAGAAAGGCTTGACAAGTCAGTCTTCAGCCTAAGACCAATGAAAGAGTTAAATAGAAAAATCCTAGTACCTTAATTATAGGTCCGAAGAAGGTGTCCATTTCATTTCCAGAGTAACCTTGTCCATGTGAAAGGGTGAGCAAGACTTCTTTGGGTCTCAGCCAGAACTTTCTACCTTGTAAAAGTAGTTAAGCTACAACACAGATAAAAATCTTAAATTCTCAATAAAAGTCAAAGATACCACACCTGAGTGATCTTGATCCAAGTTGAGAGATGGAAATTTCCATCACCCTCAGAAGCCTCCTCTCATGCCCCCTTCATGTCACTCCCACCCTCACTTCTTTCCAAGGTAGCCTATACCTTGACTTATGACAATATAGTTTAATTTTGCCTGACTTTGAATTTCTTAGAAAAGTAATCACACCATGTACTTGTTTATGTGTACATTCTTTGAGATCATTTGCTCTTTGTTGGGGGGTGAAGCACTGGGGGTTGAATCAGGGGCACTTAACCACTGAGTCACATCCCCAGCCCTTTTTATTTTGATTTTGAGAACGGATCTCACTAAATTTCTTAGGACCTCACCAAGTTGACTTTGAACTTGCAATCCTCCTGCCTCAGCCTCCTGAGCTGCTGGGATTACAGGTGTGTGCCATCGTGCCCAGCAATTTGCTTATTCTTTAATTGTATTTTTTTCTTGCTGTTCCTTGTATATTTTGAATGTTAGTAATATTTTAACTTATTCTTCAGTTTGTTTCTTCCCTCTGTTGATTGTTTCCTCTGTTATGCAGAGTTTTCTTATTTCAACATAATAGTGTCTTAGTTCAATAAAATAGACAAATGGAATTGGTCTATTTTCTGCTTTGGTTGCCTTACTTGGGTATCTTTTCAAAAAAATACTGCCTATATCAATATCTTAAGATATTTCTGCTATGTTTTCTTTTGGTAGTTTTATATTTACTGGTCTTCCATGTAGGACTTTGATCCATTTTGAGTTTTTGTTTTGTTTTGTTTTTGTTTTTTGGGTTTTTTTTTATATGGTGAGAGAGAGGATCCAGTTTCATTCTTCAGCATATGAATATCCAGTTTTCCCAGTACTGTTCAAAGAGACTGTTCTTTCTTCAGTGTTTGTTTCTGGCACCTTTGCCAAAGATCAGTTGGCTGTGATGAGTGGGTCGATTTCTGGGTTCTCCATGTGTCAGCTTTAATGCCCATATCGTGCTTCACTGGTTACTTCAACATTGTAATATGCTTTGAGGTAAGGTATTGTGAGGTCTCTGGCTTTACCCTCTTTGCTCAAGCTTACTTTAGCTATTTGGAGTCTTTTACAATTTCACATTCATTTAGAACTTTTTTTTTTCAATTTCTGTGAAGAATGCCATTGGGGGATTACATTGTATGTGTAAATTGCTCTGAGTTGTCTAAACATGTTTACAACATTAAATTCTTCCAATCCATGAACTTGGGATAGCTTCCCATTTTTATTTATTTATTGCCGTGTCCTCTTCAATTTCTTCTATCAGTGTCTTATATAAAATTGTGGTGGTCTTTCACTTTCTTAGTTAAATTTATTCCTAGAAATTTTATTATTTTGTGACTATTATAAATGTGATCACTTTCTTGATCTCTTTCTCGGCAAGTGTATTACTGGTGTTTAAAAATGGTATTGATTTTTGTATATTAATTTTGTGTGTCTTGTGACTTTACTGAATGAGTTTAAATTCTCACAATTTTTTGGTGGAGTCTTTAGGTTTTTCTACATATATTATATTTTTCTTTGCCACATCTGCTGTGAGAATGAAGACCATTCTCAGCAACCAGACTATTCATATTCCAGAAAATTGGTATGACTCTGAAGGGATGAGCCACTGAGGAAAGTACCTTTCATTATATTTAAGTAGTTTCTTTCTTCTTCTGTTACTTGGAGTTCTAACTAGGAATGGATACTGACAAATCAGGGGCCATTTCAGCATCTATTAGTAAATTCGCATGGGCTATTTCTTTTTCATCTTTAGACTTTGAGATAGTACATTGCATTGGTAGATTTCTTATTTAAAAAAATATTTTTAGTTATAGATGGACACAATACCTTTATTTTATTTGTTTATTTTTTGTGGTGCTGAGGCTCAAATTTGGTGCCTCACATGTGCTAGGCAAGTGCTCTACCACTTTACTACAGCTCCAGACCCAGCATTGACAGATTTCTTGATATTGAACCACCTTTGTGTTTCTGAAATAAAAACTACTGGAATAAAGTCTATTATCCATTTGTTTTATTGTTGTATTTTATTTAGAATTTTCATATCTGTAAATGAACATGAGATAGGGTTGCTGTTGGTATCAAGAGCAGGTGGTAACATAAAATGAATCAGGGAGTTCCTATCTTTTTATGGTCTGCAGTTCAGGTTGTTTGAACTGATTTGTACTCTATAAGCAATCTCTGAGAGTTCCCAGGGACCTCCATCTATTAATACCAGGTACGGTGGCATTTAGGCTAACTTTGTGGGTATGTGATAGCGTCTCATTGTGGTTTTCAATTACCATTACCTAATCATTCAGAATTTCTGGATGTTGTCTTTTGCAAAGGGTCAGTTCAAGTTTTTGCTTATTTTTCTGTCAAGTTGTCTGTATTCTTTCTAAATCATAGGATTTCTTTATATATCCTGGTTCTTAGTGCTTAGTTAGTTGTATGTCGCAAATATCTTCTTCCTTGCAGTTTCTTTCATTTGCAACAGGATCTTTAATAAACCATTCAATGACATTTAACAAATGGTATCTTTTCTTAACTTTAAGCAAGTTGGATTTGTCAATTATCAAAGTTATGTTTAGTTTTCTTCATCTAAAATGTGTGAACATAGTCTCTGTAAGTGCATGTGACCAAATGACAGAGGCGGGAGATGGGAAGCAAACCTCGGATCATTTGGAAAGGCTTACAAGTTGGTGTTCACTGCTTATCTTCTTTTCTCTGGGACCCACTGAGACCTAGAGCTTCACTATTTGGTCTTCTCCCTCCAGGACTCATCTGCAATGGGGAAGGGTAAAGTCCAGGGCCCAGAATTTCAGTATTTGCCTCCTTCCTTGAGGACCCATTGGGGTTGGGAAGGGGCAAATATTTGCTTTTGGTGGAGATGCTGGGGTGAATCTGGGAAGGGATAAAAGTTTGCTTTTTTCCTCAGGGCCCATTGCTAACAGAAAGGATGTTCTGGAAGAGGTTTAATGTTTGGCTAATTTCCCCTCTCTCCTCCCAAGTCACACTGTCCCTTCGTTTTTTCTGAGGAGCTGTCTTGTAGGCATATTGTTTTCCATAATCCTTCAGTCTCCTATTTGTCACCTAAAAATCTTCATAGTTTTTGTCTTTCATGTTTGTCCTTTCATCTACTTAGAGTGACTATTTGTAAATACTCTATTCTCTTATTCTGTTTGTCTATTCATATACCACTTATTAATTATTAATGCTTTATGGTAAGACATTTTTATGAAACTTAATTTCACTGATAAATAGCAAGTCTTAGTATTTGGTAGAATAAGTTTTTTGAGTTTACTGTTCTTTAAAAGTGTCTTTCTCAGACTCCCCCCCCCAATTCCTTTCTCCTCCTCCTCCTCCTCCTCCTCCTCCTCCTTCAAGT
>NW_026000185.1:29934465-30019895 GCF_001458135.2 Marmota marmota marmota
CTCTATATATATATATATATATATATATATATATATGTGTGTGTGTGTGTGTGTGTGTGTGTGTGTATATATAGGATATGGCAGTGGGGGAGTTGCAGAAGAGGGGAAGTGTTGTGGGGCATGTTGCTCAGAAAACACACCATGTCCCAGTTTTGTCAAATCGAAGAGTCTTTATTTAGCTGGCCATCCAGGGACTGTACCCTGCAGGACCCATAACGGTCTCTGAAAGGAACAGCCTTGAGCCAGAGCACTTTAAGATATTTAAAGGCAAAATCTGCAAAAATCATATCTGAGTTGACATAGCTGCAAGTAAGCTGGTACAGAAGCTGAATTGGGCCATTAGAGAGACAATGCAATGGGTACATGGATATTTCCCATGGGACTTTCCAAGTTGGCACACAGCAAGCAAGCAGAAGGGAAGTGGGTCAAAATGACCCTAGTTCAGTACAAGTTAGAGAATGGTTACTAATGTCTAGACAATCTTGTCCAAGAAAAATGAAAACCAAAGAGAACAATTTTACATTGTATAAGAATTGCTATTTTGTGTTGCCAAGTATGCTATGTAGGTAACTATTATTGGGTACAGAGGTGGGGCTTTCCCATGGGAGAAGCAATTCTTACATGACATGGAGTCTCAGGGTAAAATGGAGTCTGTTTGGTCATTGCCTATATAGCCTGGCCCATAATATTCCCCACTGGTTTTATGGAACTAATCAAATCATTGATTAATCATCATTGGTATACAGTTGATTATGAAAATGTAGGGACCAATTAAAAACCCTAAGAGGACTAACAGCACTGGACTGGCTACAGCTGATATAAGACTAGTTAGCACAGGGAACCAGGAGAACAAACTTTGATACCAATTTCCCTCATATTGTCTTGCTTTTTCCCTTTCCTTTAATCACTTTCTGATCAGAGATATACTGTCTCTCACCACTCTTGAGTGATTAGTATAAAAGCAACATGTTTCCCCTAATGCCATACATAGGCCTCCTTTTTTTAAGAGCAAGAGATCTAAACTTCTTCTGCTTTGTAATACTGCTTCTGCTAGGGAGTCAAGAGAGGTCTCAAGTCTGCTCACTGATTGTTCTAGTTCCCCCACATTCAAATCTACCTGTTTGCTCAGGAATTTGAAATGTTCATTTCCAGTTTAAAGGGCTGCTGTAGACAGGGGCTAAAGATCCTGCAACCTAGGGGTTCTAGGATGGGGCTATTCTCCTAGGATGGTATATGAGCCCCAGATGTTCTCATTTAGCGTCTCCACTGTAGTAATACACTTGGGGAATAATGTGAACATTTACACAAAATTTGTTCCATCCTGGTATGCTAAAAAGCTATAAGGACAAGCAAAGAGTTATTTCTGATAGGCAGGCAAACCAAATACCTTCTGGAGCCTTGTGGAAATTAGAAGACTCCTGGGGTGTATTTGACACCTAGGTGGAAAGACATTTGGAAGCCTCATTCTTGTAAGTCTCCTAGTGTTTGAGTCCACCTTTTGTAGTCTAAAACCACATTAATCATAAGTGGCCATTGTTATGATTTGAAACCATAAACAAATATCATGAGATCTAAAATCATAGCCTGAGCAAGAGAAAAACATGATTAACATTTTCTGGACTCAAACTGGCCTTCATTTTGTGATTTAACCCAATTATTTATCTATACTGACTGAAAATTTCCCCTCTATATTAGGGATCTCCTACTGCTGTAAGGAAAAAGGACAATGACTGCTCTTGCTGCTTCGAGCTGAGAGGGGGTGACATACAGTGAAGCAAGCAGTTTGGAGTCTCCTTTTAGAAATTGGATCAGTCGAGGGGTCCATGCTAAAACTCTGGTTCAGGAAAAACAGGTTGTGAATTTGCCTGGGGTGGGTGCTTCTACGAGAGAAACAAAAAGACATGAGTACTGAAATAAGATTAATACAAAATAGCAGTTGTAGCATCTGGAACCTGACAATGAATATCATGAAGATGATAGAAGTCAATAATTGTTTACCAGGAGGTGGAAGAGCTGAGAAATTGTCCCCATAACAAGGCTTAACAAAGTTTAATAAGGTCCCCTTTTGGGGAACGTAAATCTTTAACATTGTCAGAGTTATCAGAAATGCAGACACAATATTTAGTTAAGTTACTTAATGTCATCTGATTTTTGTAAAATATCTTTTTTATTGGCATGATCTCTGTGTTCAGTAGAGATCCCTTTATCTTTGTTACTTAGGGCTAGATAATTATACTAGCAAACATTGATTACGTCTACCTGTGTAGGAGGTTAGGAAGATGTATAGGCCTTAAACTGACTAAAAACTTCTGGCTCTGGCAGTTCCTATTGATAGTTATCAGGCATTCTTGCCTAAGAATCTCTCTTCTGTTGCCTCCAGTCTTACTTATTCTTGCAGGGGCTAACACAAGTGTACATCTTAAGTTACATTAAAATAAGTATTGTTTCTCTTTACATGCCCAGGAATGGCTGTGCTTTGGTTTTAACTGTTTTTGCTAGGTGTTTAAGATCAAGCTGGTCAAACTGTCCTTGCTCCTATCTCTTATTAAGAGTCAGCTGAGTTGCCTTGGGGGACACTCTTGGGGAACTTGTGAGCAGAATTTTAGCTCTGCTAGTGCCATCTGCATTAGGATGGGTCATGGTCTTGTTAACCACGTGGCTTCCCTTGGAAGCCCCAGGGATGTTTCCCCCTTTCAATGATCCTCCTCTTTTGCAGCATGCACACTGATTGGCTTTCCATTCTCCAGTGTTCTTATTTAAAAAAAAATTTAGTTTTTAGTTGTAGTTGGACACAATATCTTTATTTATTTTTATGTGGTGCTGAGGATCGAATCCAGGGCCTCGCAGGTGCTAGGCGAGCGCTCTACCACTGAGCCACAATCCCAGCCCCAGTGTTATTCATCTCCCTGATCATGAAGTTATGTGGCCTAGAGTTGCAAAGCTCTTCCCCTTTTCCTAGGTTCATGCTGACTCAAAGGGCAAGAACCAAATATTGGTTTTCTTGGCTCCTTTATTTTAAAACCTTGATCTTTAAGCCTTGGCCTTAAATATCCAGCAAGACAGGCTTATGAGTCTTAAAATAAGAGTACTGGGCTTTAACTTTAATGTTTATAACTTTAAAGTTATTTTTTTTTAAGTTGTACATAACACAATACGATTTATTTACTTATTTGTTTGTTTGTTTGTTTGTTTATGTGGTGCTCCGGATTAAACCCAGCGCCTCACTCATATAAGGCAAGGGCTGAGCCGCAACCCTAGCCCCTTTACAGTTAATTTAATCCCTTTTAATTACTATCTGTCTACAGATGATGGCTTAATATCTCAAATTAATTTAGGTTGTGTGTTCCTGAAGTATTACCTCTACAAAACATTAAAAGACATCAGTTATAAGGAAAATACAAAGTGAAATTTTAAACAAGAGTAAAAGCTTATTTGTGTAATAGCTATCTTGAATTTGGTGAGTTATACATTATAGTCCCTGTTTGAGATCACAGTAATCTTTACCATAAAATCAATCTTTGAATACAACTTTAAATGAGCTGAACTCTGGCCTGCTTTGGAGTCACTTTGACATGTTGTCAGGTGGGAGGCAGAGCTTTATCTCAGGTAAGGTGGGACTCTTCACAAATCTTAGGTAATGTGTTCTAGTTCTGAAGCTGATCTTTGTCTCTCTTTTTAGATATCATTTTATAAGGTTTACATATATTGTTTTCTGAGTCTGTGTGAATGTTAGCTAACACAATATGACATTACATCTAAAACATGAATCAAGGAAAGGCTGAGAGTTTTTAACTTTCCTTTTGTGTGGAAAAATGGCAAAATGTTTTACATTATTAACCTTTAAACAGATCAGGCTCTCATTATCTTTTAAAATACCTTTAAATTTTTGTATTCCAGTGTAAAAGGTAACATAAGGTTTGGTTATAAAAGATCAAATGATATAAATAAATCCCCAATAAAATCTGTTATCCTTATAAGTTTAAGATTACCATTACAGACAACTTTAGTTTGGAGAACACCAGCTTGATAAAATGCTTCTTTAAATCTGATGTTTTTAATACTAATCAAGTTTAGCCTTTAAAGAAAAATGTAGTCTCTGTAATGTAGTACAATACTTTAAAATAACTGTTGCTTTTTAACCACAGATGTACAAACCTTAATTTCTCCCAGACTAGTTGCTCTAGAGAATAAAACTTAACAGACACAATATAATTAATATATTAAGAAGTTTTTGTTATTTTAACATATAGATCAAGTTTTGGTTTATATCAGTGCATTAATATTTGTTCTTACAGAATGACCTTGAACAGCTTTTTTTAATATTTATTTTTTAGTTTTAGGTGGACACAATATTTTATTTTATTTTTATGTGGTGCTGAGGATCGAACCCAGTGCCTCATGCATGCCAGACGAGCGTGCTACTAATTGAGCCATATCTCCAGCCCCGAGCAGCTTTAACTGTTTATGTTACCTATATAAAACCAATTTAGTTATACATAAACCTTTTAATATTTATCCTTTATTTATAGATCTTTATATTATTTAATTAGATCCTCTTATTGTTTACTTAGATATATTACAATTGCAAGCAGAAGGGAAGTGGGTCAAAATAACCCTAGTTGAGTACAAGTTAGAGAATGGTTACTAATGTCTGGAAAATCAATCTCTGACAAGGTACATCGCCCAAGAAAAATGGAAACCAAAGAGAACAGTTTTACATTGTATAAGAATTACTATTTTATGTTGCCAAGTATGTTATGCTAAGTAACTATTATTGGGTACAGAGGCAGGGCTTTCTCATGGGAGGAGAATATCTTACTTGATCTGGAGTCTCAGGGTAAAATGGAATCTGGTCATTGCCATATAGCCTGGCCCATAACACAAGGAGAAGGGGAAGGTCACTGAGAATACCAGGCTCCGGGGAGGAAGCAGGATTTGTGAAGAGTGAGGAAATCAGAGATCTGAGGGTTGGGTCCAGGCTGGCTCATAACTCAGGGAGTGGGTGGATATGGGGAGACAGTTGGCAGTAGACGGAATAAGAAGGCTAAGGGAAGGAGACAGTTGAACTAACTTCACCTTTGCAACACGAGATACTTCTTTTGAATAAAGATGGGGGTGACTTGGATGCCAGGCTTATGAGAGACAGACAGTATGATGCAGGTAGGGAGAAGCCCTGGGTCCTACCTGGCAGAGTGGACTGAGCTTTGGTGAATGGAAATCTCCTTCCAGTGAGAAAATGAGAAAAGTAGAAACCTCCAACAGATTCCTCTTTCTCGCCCCACAGGTGTTCTATTTCAAGATGTCCTGGACTGACAACATCATCTATCGGGCTCCAGGATCCCAGCCTGTCTCTAAATATGTCTCTAATTCTGTGAAATCACCCTCCCTCTTGGACTTTCTCCCCCAGGAGCTCTCCAACCTGACCTACCTTCTATACTGACCTCTGACCCCAGGAGATGGGGGGACTCTGACCCCAGGAGATGGGGGGACTTTTTGTCCTCCACCTACCACCTGAGGGGTCCTGCTTAGGACACCTATGCCCTAGGAGGCTACCTGGAGGTTGTCCTTGTGGCCAGGAACCACTGGGGCAGGCCCAAGACCCATGGTGGGGATCTGTTTAAGGCACGATTACTGGGTCCAGAATTGAGAGCAGGGGTCCCCGGGGATGTCTAGGATCTGGAGAATGGCACATACCTATTGTCCTTCCCTCTGCTCTGGACTGGGAGGGCCCAGGTGCAAGTACGGCTGATCCACTCCAGTGAGACCACTTGGATTCTGCACAGAATCTGGGAAGAGAAGAGGGCCACGGTTGATTTTAGGGGGTATTTCCAGGGCAGTTCTGGTGCTAAAGAGTCTGTGATTTGCAATGTTGACCCTCACTCAACTGGAGCCAAAGGGCATACCTGCCAGTACAGGGATGTGGTTTCTGGTGAGCTCTGGTCCTGTGCTCAACCCCCTACTCTGCCCTGCAACTCTTTGGTTGCTCACTCAAGCGGGAGTTACCTGAAGGTGACCATACCACGTGATGAGGCCCTGCTGGCAGGGTAATAAACCCAGAATCTGGGATATGGGTTCCAACCCTAAGCCTCATCTTTCCTTCTAAAGCTCATTCCTGTGATCCAGTGGCCCTCCACCACTTCCACCACTTGCACCATTCAGCAATTATTTCTACTCAATTCCAACATGAGCTTGTTGGGCAACTACCAAGTGACAGACATTGCTAGACAGACATATAGTACATGGTCAGGCTGTATCTTCAGAGAGGATTTTGATTGATCTTAGATTTGAAGTTCAGTGAGGACTTCTCTAGGAAAGATAAGAGGCAAAGTATTCAAGACAAAGCAAACATCTCAGGGCAAAAGTAGTTGAAGTGCTTCATTTATTTATCTGGGCTCCTGCTTTCACTTTGATTTTTAACCTGACAGTTCTTTACTGCTTTGTTAGATATTCAGATAGTTAGTAGCTTTTTAAATTACTTTCAGCAAAATGTGTTGTGAATACCTAGGTCTGCCATTCTATTTCATGAGTTTGGGTGGCATCTTTAACATTGGATTCTTCACCTTTTTATAGTTTCTTTCCTTTTTTTCTAGTTTCATGATTCAGAACACTTAACACCATCTATTTCACTCTTCCTTTTATGGAGTAAAAATGATCAGGGATATGAATTTCCCTCTGAGTACGGCTTTAACTGTATTCTCCAAATTTTTACACATGGAGTCTTAATTTTTATTTTGTTTTACATATTTTATAATTTCTACAGTTGCCACCTCTTAAATTCATGAATTCTTTACAAATTACTTTTAAAGTTTTTGTGTAGTTTGTAAATGATTCACTTTTAAAGTTTTTGCATAACCCACGCCTGTAATCCCAGCGACTCTAGCTTTTTCTTTGGATGCCACACTTCACTGAAAGTAATTTACATTCTGTATTTTTCCAGAAAGAAATTCTGAATCTATTTAATTTAACTTGTTAAGTTTTAAATTCTCAACTTTTCTATCTTTACTAATGTTTTGTGTCTGCTTAATTGTTTCAGACATAAATCTATTATATTGTTTTTATATTTATAAGTTATGATTTTCTCTCCCTACCTCTTTTTTGTGGTGCTAGGGATTGAACCCAGGTCCTCGTGCATGCTAGGCAAGTGCTCTACCACTGAGCTATAATCCAGCCCAACGATATCTCTTTGCAACCCAGGAGTTTTCACTTCACACGTTTCCAGGTGATGCTGTTCTGGACATTCATCTCTGGGTTTGTTTTATTGTATTGGCAAATTATTCATTTTACTTTCATGCTCTTTCCCTTAAATCCTAATTTTTGTGATATGAATACTTCTATGACAGCTTTAATTTCTTTGATATTTTTATGGTATACCTATCTTCATCTCTATGTTTCAAACTTTCAGAGTGAAATGGTTTTAGTCATGTCTCTCAATGTGATTTTCAACATTTGCTTAGGCATAAATAGATCATGGAAGAGTCTAGATCCATGAACAAAACTAACTTTATCAGAACACAATAGGCTTTCAATTCAACAGAGAAATATTAACTGGTTAACAATTAGAAAACAATATGATTATATGTGAACCTCACACTATACAGAAATATAAATGGACAAAAAATGACCTAATTGTGAAAAGCAGAAAACACTTGATTCGATTTGGGATTAGGAAAATACTATCATAGTGTCACAAAGAAAAATATATGTAAATTGGGCTACATATAAATCAAAACTTCTCCCTTACAAAAAGTATCATAATTTAAGTCAAGCTAAAATCTGGAAGGTGATATCTATAACACATTGAACTGACATAATAATATTAGTACTAGGAGTAAGTAAAGGAATATTACAAAACAATAAGAAATAGTATATAGCCCAATACAGCAATGAGGAAAATATGTAAGATATCAAAGAAGAAAAATCTAAATAGTGAATAAAAAATATATACGCACTCTCATGAACAATAAGGGAAATTTAAGATGAAACCAAGATATAATATGTTTTGGGGGGTACAGTTTAATTTTTAAATTTTGAGTCAGGGTCTCACTAAGTTGCTCAGGGTCTTACTAAATTGCTGAGGCCGGCTTTGAACTAGCAATCTTCCTGCCCCAGTCTCCCAAATTGCTGGGATTATAGGCATGCACCACCACACCTGGCTCCTGAACATAATATCTCTAATTTTTGTGTGGACAAATCCTTTTAATCTGAAAAAACAAAGAGTGATGAGGATGGGCAGTGGTAGAAAATCTCATATCCACTGGTAGGGGTGTTAATACCATTAGTTACACCATTACTAAATCTTGAAAACATAATGAATAATGATAGATATATTATATCTAAAGTTTTAAAACTTGCAAACAATTCCAATTAGTATTTTGGATTCATAAACATGTATCAACTGTATCAAATATGGATGAGAATATAAATACTGAATTCATGAAAGTGACTTGATCTTTTTGAGGAACAGTATGAAAGAGGGAAGGAGCATGGTGGTGTGCCTGAGGAACCTGTAATGATCCATCTATTAATTTTCAACTACTCATTGTGAATAACTATAGACCCACGAGAAGTTGCAAAAAGAATAAATTGAATCATCTGACCCTCTGGCCCAATTTCCCCCAAGGACAACATTTAATATATGAAGTACAAAATCAAAACAGAAAATCAGCATTGGTACAATTCTGTTAACCAGACCAAAAAATCAGTTTCCGTTGGCTGGTGCCTATAGTTTGTGTATGTGTGTGTGTGTGTGTGTGTTTCTCCACAAATTCACCATACGTATAGAATGGTGTAACCACCATTATAATCTAGATACAGAAATGTTCTGCCACCAAAAGGAAACCCCTCTGCTCTCCCTTCTAGGCTCTCCCACTCCCCAGTGTCTGTTCTTATCACCTGGTAACTCTTTTCTGTTCTCTATCTCTACAGTTTTATCATTTCTAGATGGTTCTATAAATGGAATCAGACAGTAATGCAGTCATTTGAGATTTTTTTTTTCACAAAGCACAATGTTCTCTAGATCCATCCATGCTGTTGCATCTATTGATAACTCACTCCTTTTTCTTGCCACTGATATTCCCGTGTGTACATTTGTTTAGCCTTCAATGGACATTGAAGGACATTTGGGGTGTTTCCAGATTTTAACTATCATGAATATGGATATTCATATACAGGTTCTTTTGTAAAATTAAAAAAAGATTTTTTTTTCATATCTGTGGAACAAAATGCCTGAGTGCAGTTTCTTGGTTGTGCAATTGGTAGATGTTTAGTTTTACAAGAAACTGCCAAACTATTTGCCAGAGTAGCTATACCATTTTATATTCCGCCCCCTGCACCGTGTACAAGAGACCCAATCTCTCTGTTCCTCTCCTGCATTTAGCATTACTATTTTAACATTTTAGCTATTGATCCATTTCTTTTTAAAGAGAAATTGGATTCATGTCTGGCAAAATATTAATATCTAATAGATCTGGATGCTGAATTCACAATAAAAATATTAATGATGCATAGAAGAGGGGAAATGAGCCTGGCAGAGTTATAGCTACAGAAGGAGGTAATAATGGACTGCATGTGGTGGGGCACACCTGTAATATCATTATCTTGGGAGGTTGAGGCAGGAGGATCCGAAGTTCAAAGCCATCCTCAGCTAGGGAAGCACTGAATAACTCAGCAAGACTCTGTCTCAAAACGAAAAAAATAAAAAATAAAAAGGGCTGGGGATGTGGCTCAGTGGTTAAGCACCCCTGGGTTCAATTCTTGGTACCCAAAAGAAAACAACAACAACAAAAAATAATGGAAGACTGGAAAGGTTTTAACTTTTTGTTTAAACAATTAAAAAAATCAAATTTAGTGAAGTTCCATTTACATGCAATGAAATAACCATGTTTCTAATGTGCAAGTCAATGTGTTTTGTGATTGCCAAGACAGTCAAGCTAGAGAATATTTTCCCCTAAAGTTCTCTTGTACCCCTTCACTGTCAATTTCTTTCCTCTACTAACCTCCAGTCCCAGGCAACCAAACAGCCTTCTGACAGTAAATATAGGTTTTGTCTTTTGTAGAATTGCATAAAAACAGAATCACACAGTATACAGTCTCTTGTATCTGCCTTGTATCTGCCTTTGGGTCAGTGAAATGTTTCTGAGACTCATCTCTGCTGTTGTATATCAGTAGCTTTTCCTTTCTATTGATGAAAGGCTTGTGTCTTATGGAGGTAGCACCATTTGTTTGCCCATTCACCTATCAATCAACATCTGAGTCAATTCCAGTTTGGGCCATTATAAAAAGACTGCTGTGAACATTGAGGTATGAGAGTTTTGTAGACAAATATTTTCATACTAGGTAAACAACTATGGATCCAGCTTTTAAATTCATAAACATTATTTTTCTGGAACAGTTTTAGATTCACAGAGAAACTGAGAAGATAACATGGAGTTCTGGTATTTCATTTCCTGCATAGTATCTCTTCTGATTCACATCTTACACGAATGTAGTACATCTGTTTCAATTCATGAACCTGTGGTGAGGCATTATTAACATTACAGTCCATTGTTTATTTAGATTTGCCTAGATTTTTAACTAATGTCTTTTATTTCTTATCAGAGATCCCATTTAAGTTCCCACATTACATTCAGGCTTATCTTGGTTGTAACAGTCTTTCTGACTTTGTCTTTGATGGCCTTGAGTTTTGGAGAAGTACTGATCAATTATCTTATGGGATTCCCCTCTATGGAAATATATCTGATGTCTCTTGCTTATGATCAGACTGGGATTGTGTATTTTAGGAAGGAAAATTGTGGAAGTAAATTATATTTCCATCAGGTGACATCACAGGTACACAGTATGAATGTGGTTTGTGCCCATTGGTGTTAACCTTGTTTGCTTGGCCAAGGGGATTTTTGTTAGGTTTCTGGGCTATAAAGCTACCCACCCCACCCCACCTCCTTCTTTTTTACTGTAACTTTGGAAATCAGTAGGCATAACCCAATTCAAAGAGGTATGTCTCCAGTGTCTGAGTGTTCATGTAACAACAACAAAAAATTCCTCTGCTCCCTGTCCTTCCAGAACTTAGTGCCAGGAAGTGATTTTCCTCTCTGGCATTCTGTGTATTTCCATTTATAGGAATAGAGAACTCTGTGATCTGACTTGGTTGTCTTTCCTCACCTCGACTATTAGTAAGCCAAGAGTCCAATGAGTAGATGAAATGCAGAAAGTCCCTCCCCTGGACTCCCGAAAAGATTTTTCTCTTCCTTCCATCATTTTTTCTCTTTATTGTAATTGCCCCAAGTAATAAATGTGCTAATTATTCCTCTTTGGAATTAGAGTGGAAACGACAAGTCAATCATCAAATCCCTTTAGCAACTCCAGATTTCACCAGGTGGCCCTTCCACAAAGCTCTCTCTCCCTGTTTCTCCAGCAAGGTGACTGACAAGCTGCTGCCTCAGGGTGTTGCTCCAATTCTGATCAGACCGGCAACCACAGAAAACATCAGTCGGGGTGAGTGGGGCTGAGTCATGCTGGGAGTGGAGGGTGATGATGGACCTATATGGGTTTTGTTCCTTGACCGAGAGGCTAGCCTCTCCCTTCCAGGGTGGTAGAGTACAGGGGTGAGCAGCACGGATTGTGACACCAGGCTTCTTGGATTCACATGCTATCCCTGCCAGTCACTGTTTTTCTGATATCAAACCACTTCATTGAGGTGTGGATTGACATACTAAATGCTGTGTACAACTCAATGCGTTTAGCCATAAACACACCCCATGAAACCATCACCACAATCTGTGCCATGAACATACTCAACTTCTAGCAGTTATACTTTAAGATTGTGATGGGACTGATGAAGAGAAGATCAAGAGTAAATTAGACTTTAAAATCTTACTTTGTGACCGAGGACTTCAATTTTTGTTCTGCAGTTTTAGGAATATACAGAACACTGAGGATGTGTTTTCCATCTATTGTTCTATATAGATTACTATAATGGGGCAGGGAACTTCTCCTGAAAGAATGTTATTTTTTATTTAATTTATTTTTTAAAAGTAGTTGAACACAATACCTTTATTTTATTTATTTTTTGTGGTGCTAAGGATTGAACCCAGGGCTTCACATGTGCTAGGTGAGTGTTCTACCACTGAGCCACAACCCCAGCCCCAAGAATGTTATGTTTTGTAGAAGAAAATGAGTGCTGGGGCTGGGGATGTGGCTCAAGTGGTAGTGCGCGCCTCGCATGCGTGCGACCCGGGTTTGATTCTCAGCACCACATACAAACAAAGATGTCGTGTCCGCCGAAAACTAAAAAATAAATATTAAAAAAAATTCTCTCTCTTTAAAAAAAAAAAGAAAAGAAAATGAGTGCCATTTCATGCCCTGTATATCTAGAGATGTTCTATAAGTAAAGGAAAATATATACTTCAATACCCTACTGTAATTATGATATATTTTCTAAATTTTATTTATTTATTTATTTAGTACTGGGGATTGAACTCAGGGGCACTTAACCACTGAGCCACTTCCCCAGCCCTATTCTATATTTTATTTAGAGACAGGGTCTCACTGAGTTACATAGCGCCTTGCTGTTGCTGAGTCTGGCTTTGAACTTGTGGTCTTCCTCTCTCGGGATCTTCCTCCTGAGCCCCTGGGATTACAGGCGTGTGCCACCAAGCCAGGCATATTTTAATTAAATATTCTATACATGTTTTAAAAATATATTCATTATGTCCAAAATTTTCCTCCTGCCACTTGTGTTTATTATTACTGTTATGGTGTATGTAACACATGGCATAAGATTTTTCCCTCCCAGCAAATTTTCACTCTGCAATACAGTATTGTTCACTACAGACTCGGGGCTGTAGAGTAGATCTCTTGGACTTATTCATCCTGTAAATTGAAACTTTGTCTCTTTTCCCCATCATCTTCCTGCTTTCTCTTCACCTACGCCCATGACAACCATCATTCTGCAGTCTGCCTCTTGAGTCTCACTAGTTAGATCCCTTGTGTCATTGAAGCCAGTGGTCTTTGACCTTCTTTGGCGCATTTCACTTAGTATGATATCTCTGGAGATCAACTACTTTTTCACAAATGGCAGGGTTTCCTTCCTTTTCTTTTTGCTTTCTCATTTACCTAGCTATATCAAAGAATAATTGACAAAGGAAATGCATGTTTTTAAAGCATACAATGTGATGATGTGGTATAGGTACACGTTATGAAACAACCACTCACATTTGAGTTAGTTGGCCCATCCATTGTCTCACATAGTTTACTTGGTTGTTTTATTTTTAGTATTTTTTAGTGTGATAAGGACAAATAACACTTAATGTCTTAGCAAATTTCAAGTATATAATACGGTTAATTATGGATTATTGCCACCATGCTATACATTAGACCCCCCAGAACCTATTAATCTTATAAATGCAAGTTTGTATATTTTGGCCAAAATCTTCCATTTTCCCCTCTCCCCAAGTCCCTGGCAACCTTCATTCTACTCTATTTTTAAAACTTATTTTTAGGTTCCACATAGGTGACATCAAATGGTATTTGTCTTTCTCTGGCTTCTTTCTTTTTTGTGTGTGTCTGGGAGATACGGGGAATTCAGCCAAGGGGCATTTTCACTGAGCTATTGTTTTTTTTCCAGTTTCAAAAAAGGGTCTTGCTAAATTACTCAGGGCCTTGCTAAATTTCAGAGGCTGGCCTCAAACTTGCAAGCCACCTATCTCATCCTCCCAAGTTGCTGGGTTTACAGGTGTGCACCACCAGGCCCAACTGTCTGGCTTATCTCCCTTAGTATAATGCCTTTCAAGTTCATCCATGTTGTCCTAAACATCAGGATGTCCTTTCTTAAGAATGGATACTATTACTCTGTGTGTATGTTCTGTTTTCTTTACCCATTGATCCATTACTAGACACTCAGTTATTCCGTGTCTCGGATATTGTGAATAATGCTCAAATGAATGTGAAAGTATGAATAATCTTTTTGAGATCCTGATTTCACTTCCTTTTAGTATATACCCAGGAGTGGTATTGTTGCATCACATAGGAGTTCTGTTCATTATTTTTTGAACTGCCAATCATTATTCTTGATCAAAGACAAATTGCTTAACATTTCATGTCCCAGTGTCCCTACTCTCACCAAATATAAGAATGGTATGTCATAGGTTTTGTCAAAGAGTAATGAAAAAATACATGTAAAGCACACAGAAGAGTACCTGACATCTTCTAGATGTTAATGTTGGTTCTTTTTGTTTTTTATTCTGTTCTGCTTTTCTCCTTCCTATAGTGCTATCCCCACAGACCAAGTGCCACCCTGGCCTTCTGGCCCCAAAGCCCTCTGGCTTCTACCACCAAGATGTATGGCATTCCCTGTCCTGCTCTGGCCAGTCCTTCCCCACTGTTGACAGCATCCTGGGCTGCCTGGCTGGCCACATCGTGCACATGATGGGGGACTCCACGCTTTGGCAATGGTGGGAATATCTACGTGACACAGTGCCCTGTGAGTGACACATGGGGACTCATGAAGAAACAGGTGACCAGAGAGGGATTTGAAGGAAACTGTGGTGCTTGGTGGAGAGATGGGCAGGATGCTGGGTGCTCCTGAAAGGCGAGTGAATGAGGAAGGCAGAGTTATCACTGGGCTGTCTTCCTGGTTTAGTTACCATGGAGCTCCAATGAGAGCACCAACCTTTCAAATAACAGTGTGTGGTGATTCCAAGAGCCCTCATTTAATTTCTAAGTAAAATCCCCAGTGAGTCTCTCAAAGATTATTGAAGTGAGAAAAACACAAAGTTCACAAATTTGCTGGGAGGGGTACTGGGGTTTGAACTCAGGGGCACTCAACTACTGAGCCACATTGCCAGTCCTATTTTGTATTTTATTTAGAGACAGGGTCTCACTGAATTCCTTAACACCTGGCTTTTGCTGAGGCTGGCTTTGAACTTGAGAACCTCTTTCCTTAGCCTCACAAACCATTGGGAATTATAGGCATGGGCCACCCAGCCTGGCCACAAAGTTCAAAATTTTATGTCACTCACCACCCTATACCTCAATTTTTTTTTCTTACTGTTCTTAGATTTGTTGCTGGTCTTGAGCAGTCACTTGTCATTTGGTAGAGATAGTGGTTCCCTTAGCACCTAAGGAGGCAGTCACTTCTGCTGAATGTGTGTAGCTTTCTTGTCCCCTCCAAAATTAGACCAACCCAATCCCAAACCTTCCATTTTTCTAAATAGTCAAGATTAATGGAAAACAATATCACAGAACTTGTGAGTTCATTCCTCCAATTTTCAAAAACAAAAGAAAATACTCAACATCTTTAGCAGTGATTTTGAGTGAAATTCTGTTCTGTTCCAAGCAACCAGTATCTACTTCAGATCTATTATAAATCTCAGGGCCTGAGATTCTAACTGAGTGGCAGAGCACTTTTCTAGTATGTGCAGGGCCCAAGGTTGTATTCCTAGCATAGCTCTCTCTCTCTCCCTCTTTCTCATACACACACACCCAAGGTTTGATTTACAGTCCTTCAGATGTCTGAGAAATAGGAAGATATAATAGAAAAGCTAGCCAGAATGCCTGTTGTACTGAGACCACTGTTCAGTAGTCGTAATCCTTATAAATTGATATCAAAATTGTCATCAGGCTAATTGTAGCAATTGTTTACCATGGTTTTAAGGGGAGTCCACCTAATATTATAGCCAATCTCAGAAAGGAAGCTCAGGCACTTTCTTGGTTTCTTGCAAAGTTTAGAAATTAGCCACATTGTCACTGTAGCCACCAAGTCCAATTTGAAGTTCCCTTTTATTTTAAACAGTCAAGTGGTCTGGGCACAGTGGCACACACCTGTGATTCCAGGTACTAGGGAGGCTGAAGCAAGAGGATAACAAGTTCAAGGCCAGGCTGGGCAACCTAGCGAGATCCTGTCTCAAAATAATTTAAAATTGAGAAAGGGTAAGGGATATAGCTCAGTGGTAGAGTACTTGCCCAGCTTGCAGGAGGCCCTGGGTTCAGTCCCCAGCACCACAGAAAACACAACAACAAAACAGCTAATTGAGGTCTAACTGACAAACCATGAGTGGCAGATATTTACATTTTGATATATATTTACACTCATGGAACAACCTTCATAAATGAGATAATTAGCATATTCATCATGCAGAAAAGTATCCTCAAAGAATAAAACATTGGAAATCTGTCCTAGGGGTACACCTGTAATTCCAGATATTAGGGGATTGAGGCAGGAGGATCACAAGGTCCTAAGCAAATAAGTGAGACTCTGTCTCCAAATATAACATAAAAAGTGCTGGAATCGGGCTGGGGTTGTGGCTCAATGGCAGAGCACTTGCCTCGCACATGAGAGGCACTGGATTTGATCCTCAGCACCACATAAAAATAGATAAACAAAATAAAGATATTGTGTCCATGTATAACTAAGATTTGTGCAGAGATGCTAGATTCCCTTTATCCATATTGCATTCAAGGCAACAAAGCAAATTTTGAAAATGTTGATTGGGCACCTGAAATAGAAGCTTGCCAAGGATCAGATCTTAGACAAAAACAGAAGAGGTGGCAAGGAACGAATCCCCCAGGGAAAGTCAATGGTGAAGAGAGTGCAACGGGTGTGTTGGGGGCCCAAGGACAGGCTGTGGCCTCTGCCCTGCAGACACCCTGAGCTCCCGCTGCGACTGCCCTGGAGGGACCCAGGCTGGGAAGGATCGGGAGCCTCTCCCTGCTGCTGGATGACCCCCTGGCAGCCGCGACCTGTCAGAGTCGGGACCCGTGGTATCTTCTCTCTCATCCTCCCAACAGCCTTGAAACCAGTGGATCTGATTCCACATATCAGTGGCCTTGGAGACCACTCGGGGCATAGTGCTGCACTGGCGAGCCCACAGCTGGCCCCTGCGCTCCCAACGCACGCCAGTGGCCTCTCTGCACTCTGTGGCCAAGGAGCTGGAGGGCCTGGCTTGGGGGCCCCCACACCAGACGACTGGCAGGGATTCGGACAGCTGTAATGGCCCTGCTGGAGCAGGAACCCTGCTCCGGATCCCGTCCTGTCTGCCCCTGGGGACTTGGAGCCTTTGGGCGGCTTGGCAAGGCCGGCGAAGTCACCGGGGCTTGGAGGGCTTGGAGGACAAAACTACATTTGTTCAGTAGGTTAGAGAACATAGAGAAGACTTTGACCTTGAGAAGAAGGTCCTGTGCCAGACTGGTTATGTGTAAAAGATATTTTTTCCTGTTATAACCATTATTTTGCATGTGCCTTTTATTCCTCGTTCTGCATATACAGTTGACAAAACTAAGTACTTTTTTGAAATATCTAGCCCTAGATGTTCTAAAGTGCTCGATATATGTTAAAAGTAGAAGTGGTAAAATATAATGCATTTTATAAATATCTTTGTTAAAATTCTTAATAAACGTTTTGGGGGGCAATAGCCAAACCCCTGTTGAGTATTACTACATGTGCAATTTTATTTACAGTGATGTGTGCATAGTGGTCACATTCTTTTGTGGAATATCTAATCCTTCTATATATTTAGAAGTGCTTAATATGTTTAAAAGTAAAAGTAGTAGAATAAAACTTGTAGATAGCTTTTAATATATATACATAAATTTGTAGATGGACACACTACCTTTATTTTATTTATTTATCTTTATGTGATGCTGAGGATCAAGCCCAGGGCCTCACACTTGCTAGACAAGCACTCTTCCACTGAGCTACAATCTCAGCCTGGTAAATAGCTTTTAAAAACTGGTAGGAAATACTGTGTTTGGAATTGTTAAACCACATCTGAATGGTATCTTGTCAGTACTTATTCACTGGGTTGAGGGAGGTGGGAGGGAAGAAGTTACAAAAGGTGTTTTGTTAGCTTGTGCTTGAAAATCCTAGCTTACTATTGCCCTATAACATGCATTTCATTTAACTTTGCTGTACTGAATACATTGTGTATGTACTGGACAATGGAGTCCTGGTTTTATAATATCTAGTCTCTGGATAGGCAGAGGTTGCCAATGTGTCACAAAAGTAGAGTTAGTAAGCTAACACATTTTGCATACTTTGTGCTAAAATTCATAGAAAGGGAGTCTTCTGAAAAGAACTTTAGGAAGTGAAATTGTAACATTACATCTGAGTGACACTTGTGCCTCTGTCACTTGTGACATAGGAGAGAAGAAATGAAAGAAAGAAAGGTTCTAGGCCAGCATGATCTTATTTAGATGCTTTTAGATATATTGCTATCTGTGTATCGTTTATTCAACAACACTACTGTGTACATTGTAGACAAATTTAAGTCCTCATTTGAAACATCTGGTTTTTCTAGATGTTTAGAAGTGCACAAAGTATGTTAAAAGTAGAGATAGTAAATAAAACATATTGTAGGTTAAAAGAAAAAGAAAAGTAGATTCTAGGGATAGAATTTGGGGAATTATTTTATTTATAAAGTGCAAGGAAAATAAGAAGCCAATAATTAGGGGTGAGGATTAACCAGAAAGGTAGAAACAAGGGGACAGTGTATTGTCACAGAAGGAAAAAGGGAAGAACATTTCTGGAAGAGGTTGGCCAGCAGAGGGAAGTCAAATGCCATAGAGAGTTACAAGCAAGAAAGGGCTGGGGATGGAGCTCCGTGGTTCAGGGCTTCTCTCGCCTGTGCAAGGCCCTGGGTTTGATCCCAAAAAAAGAAAAGAAAAGAGAAGAGTAAAGTAAACTGGAAAGGAGTTTGGATGGACAGTGTTGGTACTGATAGGGAGAGCTTGTGGAGTTGAGGAACAGAATGCTTGTGTCTGAAAAAGCAAGCAGGCGGGAGCTAGAAGTTTTATATGTAAAATAATATGGCGCATGGTCATATGTTACGTTATGGAAACTTCTCTCTCATCCTCCCAACAGCCTTGAAACCAGTGGATCTGATTCCACATATCAGTGGCCTTGGAGACCACTCGGTGCATAGTGCTGCACTGGCGATCCCACAGCTGGCCCCTGCGCTCCCAACGCACGCCAGTGGCCTCTCTGCACTCTGTGGCCAAGGAGCTGGAGGGCCCGGCTTGGGGGCCCCCACACCAGACGACTGGCAGGGATTCGGACAGCTGTAATGGCCCTGCTGGAGCAGGAACCCAGTACCCTTGTGGTCATCAAACTGGCCAACGCTGGCTATAAGTCCGTGTATGGCAGCGACTGGTTCACTCTGCAAGTGAACCGGCTCCTGAGAGCTGCCTTTGCTGGGCTCCGTGTGGCCTTTGTGGACGCTTGGGAAATGACCTCCAGCCTGGCCCTGCCCGACAACATCCACCCAAGGAAGCTCATTGTGAGCAATGGAGTGAACTTGCTCCTCTCCTTCATCTGTCCCACCTGAGAGCTACTGAGGGTCCTGGCAGTGTGCCAATGGAGAGCCTGCAGCTCAGCCACAGGAAATGTGAGAAGCAGTGATGGGACCCAGAATGATTCAGAGGAGAGTAGTTACCCCAAGATTGGCCCCACTGGTGACATTTTGGTGACTGTCTTCTCATACAGCTCTCTGTGCAATGCACAAATAAATAAATATTACATGAACGAGATCATATTTCACATGCTCTGTTTCCAGTTCCCTTTTTAGAAATTTTTATTGATTTAATTGCACATTACTCAGTTTTGTAAGGAATAATACAGAGATCACTTATATCCTGTACTTAGTTTCTACCAATGTAACCATCTTGTCAAACTGGGGTATAATATCAGAATTGGGATATTTACATTGATATAATCCAACATTCTTATTTAGATTTTCTCAGTATTATTATCCTCAATTTTTTGTGTGTGTGTGTTTGTGTGTGTGTGTTGTTTTATTTTTTATTTTTATTTTTGCAGTGCTGGGGATTGACCTCAGGGCCTCATGCATGCTGGGCAAGTGCTTCACCACTGAGGCTATATCCCTAGGTCCTGTTGCGTTGATTTGTATGCATTTATTTTTATGCAACATTATCACATATACTGGTTTCTGGTTAATTCTTTAACATTTGTTTTGTAGCTTTTTTTGTAGGAAAAGATAACAAAGCCCAAGGTTCATCCACAATAGCAAGTCATATAGGAGAGTCACCAAAAAACTGGGGTCTCAAAGGACTTCATCCTCAGACTGAGGTGATCCAACAAGAAATCCCCAGGACCAAAGAGCACAAAGAAAAGGACCACTGCAAAATTTGGTAAGTGGAAGGGTAGGGGAAGCGTCCTCTAAGAACTGATAGCCATACACTGTCTTCACTCTGGTTTCTAGCCTGACTTGACACTACATGGGTGGCTCAAAAATTCTCTAGGGCTGGGGATATAGCTCAGTTGGTAGAGTGCTTGCCTTTTTTTAAAATTTTTTTTTAAAGAGAGAGAGAATTTTAATATTTATTTTTTAGTTTTTCGGCGGACACAACATCTTTGTTTGCATGTGGTGCTGAGGATCGAACCTGGGCCGCACGCATGCCAGGTGAGCGCGCTACCGCTTGAGCCACATCCCCAGCCCCGAGTGCTTGCCTTATATGCACAAGGTCCTGAGTTCAATCCCCAGCTACACACACACACACACACACACACACACACACACACACACAAATTCTCTAGGTCCAGGTTAATGTAAGTGGGCCTAGCCTCATATACCTCCATGTCACCTGAAAACATCAACTGTGATTTCTGGGGAAACCGACATTTTTCTCAGATCACAGATAATTTTCTGCAGAGAAAATAATAAGGAAAAAGAGCTGCAGACATTCAGAAATCATGAAACACACAAGTAACAACGTAGCAAGAGTGAGAAACAACAGAAAAAAGTTAGAAAAACCCAAATACAAAACTCCCAGATATCAGATCAACTGAAAAAGCATATGAAATTAGTATCAGTAAACATACTGACTTAATCAAAAAGATTTTTTACCAATATAAATAAAGAAGAAAAATATTTTTAATAGAACTCTTAAAATGAAAACTAGAATACTTATAATTAAAAATGAAGTGCATATTTAAAGCCAGGCTGGAGAGAGGCAGAGAAAGAATTAGTGAATTATCTCCTCCCAGTTCTACACTGTGGTTCATCCAGATATCTGCTATCACCTTGTGGTGACACCTCCCTATGCAAACTATTTGATGCAAACTATTTGCATCACCTCACTGACCCCATACCTCCCATTTCCTACAGTGACTACCTCCCAGTCACAGTGTCACTCCCCACCCCCCAAATTTGTGCCTTCTTGCTTCTAAGCCTCCAGTTAGAATTCTCCATGAGAAACTCTCCTGGGTAATGCCCTGGACCGCAAAGAAGGCTTCAGTTCACAGGTCCCTTGCTTTCTGTCTCTTACCTGCTGGGTGTGCCTGCTCATCCCTGATGGCTCCCTCCTTTTCCCAATGGCCTATGAGGTGTGCTTGCCTCTTGTCTCCAGGATCTGGGAGTAATGCTGCTTCTGTTACAACACATCTTTTATTGAGTTGCCTCCTGTGTCTCACCTGACTGACGCATCCAAATCTAACCTCTTCACCAGTGTGGGTTCTCTTGGAGAGTGGCTGTCTTGACAGGAATAGATTGGACTCAGGTCAGACAAGAGCCTCATGGACATCTGTCAGGATAAAGAAGTTTTCTGTGGGAGAGGCACCTGCTCACATGTTGGACAGTTGGGCATTAGGCCATCGGCTAGGATGAAGTATCCATTGACAGGAACACCATAAAGGCTCACTACTACCAAGTGCCCCAGAGCTCCATCAGGGCCAGGTTAGAGTCTATAGCAACTGTCCAGGGAGGGACCTCAAGACCAACATGAAGGACTGAACTTAGCACCTCACTTAACCTTCATTTACCATAAAGATGCTATCTACAGACAGTCACATTGGGGGTGACATAGGAATATGGGGGACACCAGTCAGTTCATAAGAAAAGATAAAGTGAAAACATTTCAGACAAACAGGAGCTGATAGAGGCTTTACCGGTGGGTCTTCATTACAGAAGAATTCTGAAGAAGGGACTTCTGTGGGAAGGGGAGTGGTTCTTCCAGGGAGAACTCAGGGTCAGTAATCTTAAATTTGGTGGTTGAAATTCATAATACTACTTTTAAAGAACCATATAAAATAATCATAAAATTTCTAAGGCTAGGGAAAATAAGTTAAATTCTACTAAGTTAAATAAGTTAAATTCATTCTACAGTCTACTCTGAAACCCACCCCAAAGCCTTGTTCTCATACCCTCAACATTTAGTTTTCTTTTCAACATTTCATTTTTTGAGCCATTTGAGAGAAAATTACATATATCATTCCTCTTCTCCCCTAAGTACTTCAGAGCGACTCTCCCCAAAACAAGTATATTTTCTTCAATAGCCAGAGTAAATTCTTCAATAGCCAGATCAAATTCAGGAAACTTAATATGGATATATCATATCTAGTCTATATTAAATTTAATAAGTTATCCCAATAATGTTCCCCATAGATATTATTTTTCCTGGATCAGGATCCAAACCCAGACAGCATTTAGTTTTGTTTTTCTTTTTTTCTTTATGTCATATGATAAATAAGATGTTCTTTCTTTTTTTTAATCATACTTTTAAGTTTAAAAATTTTATTTGTTCTTTTTAGTTATACATGACAGTAGAATGTATTTTGATATATTATCCAGTGGTCTACAATACATTATAATCATCGTTTGGACTGTCAAGTTCCTTCAAATATGACCAACAGGAAACTCTAAAAAATAAATATTAAAAAAAATTCTCTCTCTCTCAAAAAAAAAAGATTATGAGATTATGGAAAAAAATTGTCTCCTCAATATTATCCTCTGGCTTTCACTTCTCAATTTGCTATCATTTCCTTCAATCAAACCCATTCTCACCAAGGAAACTAAAAGAACTATATGGTCTCTCAATGGTTGTGGTCACAGAGTCAGACCCTTGGAACAGAAACACATTTTTGATGCAGCGTCAAAATCTCTTCTGCTGTTGAGGAGGACAGCAGCACAGGTGTTGGGTGCATTCTGAGTGTGACACATTCTGAGTGTGGTTTAAGGGTTTAGTTCCTGACAACTTAGCATTTTTCCAATCTCCCAACACTTACATGGGCTGTCAAGAATCCTTTTATTAACAGTCCATTTCCACAATCAGCCAGGATTGGCCTCTGTTTCTTGAGAACAAGAAGTCTGGTTAATCAGGGTATGGGATTATGCTGCCAGGGTTAGTGGTGATTACAGTTTCCTATGGAAAGTGTGATAATAGAGGTGAAATATGCAAGTACACAGAAAAGTCATCCTTCCGGGCCCAGGGAAGAATTCCACAAAGAAGAGGCACCTGAGCTGAGATCTGAAAGAGGATTTTGGATCAGTCAGGCACAGAGCATCAGGAGAACATTCTAGGTTGGGGAACAGAGATGCCCAGGGATGATATAAATCACATGGAAATTTGTTTGTTTAGTTTTTAGTTGAAGATTAAGTGAGACAAAAGGAGACAGCAGAATTAAGCAAGAGTTCCTAGAATTTTATCTATCATGTTCAGGGTTGTGACTTGCATTTGCTAAAAATGACCCTGGGTACAGCTGAAGATTCATTTCTTCCAAAGAGTTTCCACCTGGAGTTCAGGCTTTATTTTCTCAAACTATTTGTACATTTGGAAAGAACATTTTCTGAAAGATGACTTAAGGAAGGTGTAGATTTTTCCAGTATGTCCAGACTAGTTTCCTGGTCTAGGAGCAGGGCTAGAGCAATATATGCCCCAGGGAAAGGCAGGTGCCTGTCACCACTTGGGGGTGGCTTCTGGTGAGAGTTTACTTTGTATTCAGCTCCCAGACTTGCTTGACTACTCAGAGGAACAGCTAGCTGACCATAGCCCATCATGGAATCTACTGACCAGGAAAGATATGGGCATGCTGAACTTCCACCTTGTAGACCACTGAGCATTACTCCCTCCCTCACCCCTTGTACCAATAACCTTATTCAACCAAACTCCATTCCCCTCAGAGACCCTGTTATCTTTTTAATTTTAAACTTATTTATTCTAATTTATTATATATGATAGCAAAATGCATTTCAATGCATAGTACACATATAGAGCATGATTTTTTTCATGTCTCTGGTTGTACACAAAGTAGAGACACACCATTCGTGTGTTCATACATGTACTTAGGGTAATGATGTCCATCTCTTTCTACCATCTTTCCTATTCCCATGCCCCCTCCCTTTTCCTCTCTCCCCTTTGCCCTATCCAAAGTTCCTTCATTCCTCCCATGCTCCCCCTGCCCCCATTATGGATCAGCATCCACATATCAGAGAAAACATTAGCCTTTGGTTTTTTGGGATTGGTTTACTTCACTTAGCATCTTTTTCTACAACTCCATCCATTTACCTGCAAATGCCATGATTTTATACTCTTTTAATGCTGAGTAATAATCCATTGTGTATATGTACCACAGTTTCTTTATCCATTCATCTGTTGAAGAGCATCTAGTTGGTTCCACAATTTAGCCATTGTGAATTGTGCTGCTATAAACATTGATGTGGCTATGTCCCTGTAGTATGCTGTTTTGAAGTCCTTTGGGTATAAACGGAGGAGTGGGATAACTGGGTTAAATTATGGTTCCATTCCAAGTTGTCCAAGGAATCTCCATATTGCTTTCCATATTGGTTGCACCAACTTGCAGTTTCACCAGCAATGTGTGAGTGTGCCTTTTTCCCCACATCCTTGCCAACATTTATTTTGTTTGTGTTCTTAATAGCTGTCATTCTGACTGGAGTGAGATTAAATCTTAGAGTAGTTTTGATTTGCATTTCTCAAATTGCTAGAGATGTTGAACATTTTTTTCACATATTTGTTGATTGATTGTATATCACCTTCTGAGAACTGAAAAGCTTCTTCTCAGCAAAAGAAACAATCAGTGAGATGAAGAGAGAGACTACAGAATGGGAGCAAATTTTTACCACATGCACATCAGATAGAGCACTAATCTCTAGGATATATAAAGAACTCAAAAAACTTAACTCCAAAATAACAAATAACCAAATCAATAAATGGGCCAAGGAACTGAACAGACACTTATCAGAGACCCTGTTATCTTGAGTGTCCTTAAAACAACTGCACTGGCTGGGTGCAATGGTGCATGCCTGTAATCCCAGCAGCTCAGGAGGCAAAGGCAAGAGGATTGTGAGTTCAAAACCAGCTTCAGCAATTTAGCAAGGCTCTAAGCAACTCAGTGAAACCCTGTCTCTAATAAAATTCAAAATAGGTCTAGGGATGTGGCTCAGTAGTTGAGTGCCCCTGAGTTCAATCCCTGGTACCCCCCCTCAAAAAAGAAAACTGTACTAGCTGGGCATAGTGGTATACACCTGTAATCCCAGCAGCTCGGGAGGCTGAGGCAGGAGGATTGTGAGTTTAAAGCCAGCCTCAGCAACTTAATGAGGTCCTAGAGACCCTGACTTTAAATAAAATTTAAAAATAGGACTTGGAATGTGGCTCAGTGGTTAAGTGTGCCTGAGTTCAGTCCCTTATACCATCCCCCCCCCCAAAAAAACCAAAAGGACTCCCTTCCTGTGTCTTCTACAGCACAGTAACCTGGGAGTTTCTCTTCAGACAAATTTATATCTTACTTTACAGGGAAAATTTTTAAAAATCTATATCCTCCAGAGTTAACCTTGCTGTTGCAAAGCTTAACACTAAATGTAGGGGCTAGGGTTGTGGCTCAATGGTAGAATGCTTGCCTGGCACATGTGAGGTACTGGGTTCAATATCAGCATCCCATAAAAATAAAAACAAATAAAATGAAGGCATTGTGTCCATCTACAAGTTAAAAAAAAAGAATAAATGTATTTGCTCACATCAAACAATTCTTTTTTGTTTTGTACTGGGAATTGAACTCTGATCTTCAACATGTGCTAGGCCAGTGCTCTATCATATTACATTCCCAGCCTAACATGGAGCAACTTTTAAGCTATTAGTTTAATTACTGGTAAATTGACATGTGCTATGCTGGTAATTAAGCAATCATTTCTCAGTCCCCAACCTCCAATCTAACTTTTTTTTTTTTTTTTTTTTGGTGGTACTGGTGATTAAACCCAGGGCCTTGCACAGACTAGGCAAGTGCTCTACCACTGAGCCACATCCTCCGCACTCTTTACTTTTTATTTTGAGACAGGGTCTCACTAAATTGCTTAGGCTGACCTTGAACTTGGAACCTTACTGGCTTTGCCTGCTATAGTAGCTGGGATTATATGTACTCACCATTATTATGCCTAGTCTAACCTATCTTTCTATTCTAGGCTTTGTGAGTCTGTGGCTGGGATTCTGCAAACATTTCTGCCCCACCTACTAGTTAGTGGCTTTTGGGATCTTCCAGTAGCTTGGAGCGTTGGAGGGAAAGGAGGACTTGTTCTTGCCTGCTTCCTAGGGGATTCTTCCCTGGGTCCTGTCCTGTTAATGTCAGCAACCTTCTATCTTGTATGCAAGGAATTGAACCCAGGATCTCATGCATACTGATCTGCTAACCTATCTCCTGAAACTTTCATCATTTAACAATTCTCATATTAAAATTCTGCTGTTAAAATCTGTTGTGATTTCTGTCCCCTTATTGGACACTTATTTATTAATACACCTCTCTCTCTCTCTCTCTCTTTGCTTTCTGAGATTTCCTTTTTATCAATTAATCTTTCTTATCCTGTCTAATCCAATTATTTGTATGTTCTGGAAGTAGGATAGAAATATTTTCCTAAGTAAACTCTGGATTTCAAAGTTTCCCCCACCTCCCAAGCTGAGCTTCTTTCCTCCTCTTACTGCGGATGATACTTAGAAGACCGTGAAATTTCAGACTCTGAGAAAGGCACTGTCTTCAAATAAGAACACAATAAACCATCCCCTGCACAGTACCTCATATGCTGCTGTTTGATTCCTCTCTGGAAAGGAGGCAGACAGGACCCTCTCCCAGGTCATTGCTTGGTTCTTCAGGCATTCAGGAGAGAAGACTTCCTGGTGAGTGGGAGGAGAAGACTATTATTCTTTGTATGAAGGTCTGGGCCACAGTGTTCTATAGTGATTAGAAGCTCCTCTTGCCTCTAGCCTTGTTCCTGTCAGTTTATTCTGCTAAGAGGCAGGGTTCTGCCTTTCCTCCTGGGGCTGCCCTTTCTCCACATTGGACTGCATTCTGAGTACCTGACTGGTGACATCAGCCACAGGTTGACAGATGCCATGCTTTGGCAGTAGTGGAGGCATCAGCAGGACATCGCCCTGTGAGTTGCTGTGAAAGAGCAAATGAGAAGTTGGGGGCCTAACAGAGGAAGGGGAGAAGGAACCAGAGTGGAGAGGTATCCCTGCAGTGGGATAAGGAGGTTTAGGCCTCAGAAAGTAAACGGGAGCAGGGGAGGTTGCCTTGAGGGTAGATTCTGGTTTAGTAAATAGGATGCCAAGTACCTGTCCAGCAGCCAGTCTAGATTAAAATTGCAATCAGGGCAAATTGCTGTCCTTAATGTTCTGTGGGTTACAGAAAAGGAAACAAGCCATGGGGCCTGATTTGAAGGAAGTGACATGTCTCAGGCTTACCAAATAGGATCCATGGGGGTGTGAGACTGAGTCTAGAGGGATCAGGTAGACAGGAGACTCAAGCAACCACAGAGACTGGAATTGCAGAGGGCATAAGAGGACAGAGTAGTAATAACTTTAAATACTGTTAAGAACTTGAGGATGAATTGAGGAAAAGAGGATTAATGGCTGGGAGGAGGGGAGTGGATCCTTAGCTTCTGTAGAGGAAGCTGAATATCTCTAGGAGAGGATACTAGTGGCCACCCCCAGTAGTTAGTAACCATTGTCCAACAAGACAGAGCCAAGGATAGTGGCTAAAGAATCTAGGAATGTGATGCTATACCAAGAATCCCATGGCTGATATCATGGTTCTGTGGCCTTCCCTGTATTTTGTTTTTTGATGGTACTGGGGATAGAAAATTAAAAGGGCGGGGCTGGGGTTGTTGCTCAGCTGTAGAGCACTCGCCTCACACATGAGTGGCTCTGGGTTCAATCCTAGGCACCACATAAATAAATAAAATAGAGATATTGTGTTCAATTACAATTAAAAAATAAATATTTTTTTTAAAAAAAGAAAATTAAAAGGGCACCCCAACAGTCCTTTCAATTTTGAGACAAGGAAACTTGGGATATTCCTGCCTCAGCCTCTGGAGTAGCTGGGATTATGCACCAAAATATCCAGCTCAGCTTCTCTGCATTATCTATGGCCAATGTATTGGACCAGAAGGGAGAGGGCAATGTCATCAGGAGGTGGCAGTAAGTCCAGTCAGTGTGGTTCCCATTTTACTTTTTGCCACCATTGACCGTTGCCTGATGCCTGGCAATCAACATGGTAATTTTGAATACGGTGCTGGCTGAGAAACCATGCACATTGATTCTCACTCCCAAACCAGAAAGAAGTGAGAATCTATGCATGACTGTCACTTGTTGCTCCAACACTTCTTTGAGATGTCTTTTTTGTCACCCCTTCAGGGTTTGAATTATGATGTCAAGTTGGCTGTGCCCTGGACATCATTTACCTTTATGCCCATTAGTTTTCTCAGTCTGTTCTAGCTGAAAGTCTCTGCCTAGGTTCTAGGGCTGTGTTGGGGGAGACTATGGAGCCTGCAGTCTAGTCCAGGAATGAAAAAGATCAACTGGGTGGATAAGATATCTAGAATTTCTAAGGATGATGGTCTGGATTCCTGGGTTTTCCCTTAGCCCCATGAAGCAAGTGGTGATGAGGACACCGTTTCCTATTAAAAGAGGGGATGGAGGGCTAACGAAACTATAGAGAGTAGGTGGCAGCCCTATTATGAAGCCAGAGATCAGTCTGTCCCCTTTTCTGGCACTGTCCCAAGCTAAGTTTATTTGACTCTGGTTTGATAAGGTACTGAATAAACATGATGTGGTAACAACATTGGAAGCAGATGCCTAACTGCACAGGTTGATAATGTACAAGAGCAGAGTTGGGAACTTTTCAGTTTTGGGGACATCTGTCCAACATGGCAGGTACAGGGAAGCAGGGGTGGAATTTCTAGTCCTTGAAGGAGATAAAGGAGGCGTGTGGGTGGGTGGAATTGAGGGTGGGTGGTAAGATTGATGTCTTTTAAGAAAAGAGATGAAATGGGAGTGTATCTAGAATTTGTAATAAAAGTTGGGGCCCTGATTCTCTTTCATCAACTTTCCTCTGCAGGATAAACCACCCTCACAGGGACGGCAGTGAAAGCCTGTTCAGGTGTCTGCTATTTGTACTACTACTGTATCATCACTGTTGTTATTGATTGACATTTTTATGGGGCCTCATGGTTTTGCGTTTGTTCTTGGGGGGGGGTCTCCTTAATTGCATTTGCATATCATATGTTTGCTCCATGCCCATACAGACACTGTTGGAGGCAATACCATGAAAAATTGTCATGAGATTGGTGACATCGTTCATTTGCTGTACTGCCTCCTGGCCCAGTGTTCTTTTGCTCTAGAATCAAGAACATGCATAATGCAGGAGATCAAAAGGAATCTTGGGTTATCCTCAGATAGATGGTTCTCCAGCCTCGCCAACAGTGTGATTGTCACTAGGCCAGGCGGCATTAACTCTTAGCTTCTAAGAGGATTTGTGGTAATCAGTGGAAGGCCTGATTCTAGTTTCCCAGGCCACTAGACTCCTAGTGGCTCCATGTCTCTCTGGCCCCAGACAACCTAGCTCTGGCTCCAGCTCCTGTCTCAAGTTTCTAGTCTCCTGCTTAATCATGTCACCAGCCACCATAGCAATATTGTCATATAGCAGTGTAGCTATGCCTGTCTCTGCCTCCCTTGATCTTGACCCCAGCCCTAGAAAACTGCCATTGTACTTCTGCTTCTGTGGTTGGGCTATTTTAGATGTCTCATATATAAATAGACGAATGTAGTGTTTGTCCTTGTATATTTTTCTTATTTCATTGAGCATAATCTCAGGGTTCGTGGATGCTGTTACACAGGGCAGGATCTCCACTGTTTTATGGCCAATATCCATTGTATGCTTTTATCACATTTTTTTATACTTATCTCTTGACAGACATTTATCTTATTTCCATATCTTGGCTATTCTGAATCATGCTGTAAGGAAAGCATATCTCTTCAAGATCCTAATTTTAATTCTTTTAGAAAATACATCCTCTGCCATGCAACCAGCGCTGGCTTCACGAAAGAAGGTTCAATTCATGAGTAATCGCTAGGGAGTTTTAAATTAAAGAGACAAGACTCTTATTACCTTTAATATCGGCTCTGGGACGGCTTCTCCTAGCTCCCGCCTCCAGCCACCTAATGCGGTAGCAAGGTTTACAGAGGAGACTAGCAAGAGAGAGAGAACACACCAGGGAGTGGGCTTTTATTGGGGAACAAAAATTCCAGGGAAAATCCTATCCAATGAAGGTTAAGGGGGGCAGCATCCCAAGGTCAGGGGCGACGATTGGGTCTTTGGGGCAGTGGCCAGACACGCCTCTGCATGGACAAGCCCTCGGACCTGGGAAAGGGTGGGGGGAAAGCTCTAACACAGCTGTGTCTCAGCACCTCTCACCCAGCCAGGGAGGTAACTCAAATCACATGTGAGGATGGCCTTCCACAACATCCTGAACTAGGATATTTGCATGATATGGTAATCACATTTTCAGGAACCTCCTTCTGCAGTGTTTGTACCATTTTACATTCATACCAATAGTGTAGTAAAGATTCCATTTTTCCATATCTGCTCCAACACTTTTTTTCTGGTCATCACAACAGATGTTTAAACAATAGCTCATTATGGTTTTGTGACAATTACTGATGTTGGACATATTTTCATATACCTGTTAATCATTTATGTGTCTTCTTTGGAGAAATATCTGTTTATATCTTTTGCCCATTTTTTAATTGGATCGTGTGTGTGTGTGTGTGTGTGTGTGTGTGTGTTCTGTCTATTGAATTGTTAGGAGTCCCTTGTGGATTTTGGATCTCATTTGATGTATGGTTTGCAAATATTTTCTTCCAACTCACAGGTTGTCTTTTTGTTCTGTTGATAGTTTCCTTTGCTGTGAGGAAGATTTTAAGTTGAATGTGGTTCTGCTTTTTTAAATTTTGTTGCTTCTGTTTTTGGTTTCGTATCCAAGAAAACATTGCCTAGACCAATGACATGAAGTTAGGTGTTCAACACTTTCAGTTCTTGTATTTAAGTCTTTAACATATTTTTAGGGGTGTGCGTGTGTGATGTAAAAATGAGGATCTATTTTCATTCTTTTATATGGATATCCAGTTTTACTAATAACATTTGTAGAAATTGGAGTACTGATTTTTGTATGTTGACTTTGTGTCCATCAACTTTACTGAATTTATTTCTTAATGCTAAGGGAGTTTTGGTGTAGTCTTTGGGGATTTTCTAATGGAAGATCATGCCATCTGAAAAAAAAGACAATTTTACTTTTTCTTTTCCAATCTGGATGTCTTTTTTGGTACCGGGGATTGAACTCAGGGGCACTCGACCACTGAGCCACATCCCCAGCCCTATTTTGTATTTTATTTAGAGACAGGGTCTCAGTAAATTGCTTAGCTCCTCACCGTTGCTGAGGCTGGCTTAGAACTCATAATCCTCCTGTCTTAGCCTCCCAAGCCACTGGGATTACAGGCTTGCACCACACAGCCTGTCAGGATGTCTTTTATTTAGTGTTTTTCTTGATTAACTAGCACTTCCAGGATTGTGTTGAATAGACGTGGTGAGAATGAGCATCCTGGTTTCTGATCTTACAGAAATAACCTTCAGTTGCTTCCCACCTCCTCCCTTTCTGTGGGAGAAATTGAAACCAGGGCCTCGTGGCGCTAAGCAAACTCTACTATGGAGCCACATCTCCATCCAGGTTTCAGGTTTCTACTGTGGGTTTTCCGTATATGGCTTTTAGTATGTTGAAGTTATATCTATTCCTGGTTGGTTGAGTTGTGTTTTTGTTTGGTTTGGTACCAGGAATTGAACCCAAGGGGGTGTAATCACTGAGCCACAGCCCTTCTTATGTTTTATTTTGAGGCAGAGTCTTGCTAAACTGCTGAGGGTCTTGCTAAGTTGCTGAGGATCTTTCTTGCAATCCTCCTGCCTCAGGCTCCGAGTCACTGGGATTACAGGTGGGTATCCACAACACCTGGCAGGTGGAGCTTTTTAAATCCTGAAAGGGTATTGAATTTGTCAGCAGTCTTCTCTGCATCTACTGAGATGACCATGTGGTTTTGATTCTTCATTCTGTTAATGTGGTATGTCACACTAGTTCATTAGCGTAGGTTGACCCATCTTTGCATCTCAGGAATATCCTGCTTGGTCATGGTGTTTGAATCTTTAAATTTCCTGAATGCAGTTTGCTAGTGTTTTGATGAGGGCTTTTACTTCTGTATTCATCAGGATATCGGCCTATAGTTTTTGTGTGATATCTTTTCCTAGTTTTCATATCCAGGTAATGCTGGCTCCATTAGAATTCCCTCTTCTTCAATTTTCTTGAAGAGTTTGGAAGGATAGGCATTAATTCTTTTTAAGTGTGTGGTAGAATTCACCGGTGAAGTCATATGATCCTAAGCTTTTCTGTGTTGGGAGGCTTTTGATAACTTCTTCAGTCAACAATGATGAGAATTTTTGTTGCTCCACAATCTCAGCATTTAGTATTGTCAGATCTTCTCCTTCCTTTTTTTTTTTTTAATTTTTTTAAAAAATTTAACCACTCCATTCTGGGCACATTGGCACATGCATGTAATCCCAGCTACTTGGGAGGCTGAGGCAGGAAGATCACTAATTTGAGGCCAGCCTCAGCAACTTAGCAGGGCCCTGTCTCAAAATAAAAAATAAAAAGGGCTTGGGATGTGGCTCCATGTTTAAGCAAACCTGGGTTCAATCCCCAGTACCAGAAAATTAAAAAAATAAAATAAAATTTAACCCCTCCCTCAGGTGTGTAAGGTTATCTTCCTATTACTATCACTTGCAATTCTCTAATGACATCTGATATTGAGCAACTTTTAATAGTCTTATTTGCCAGCTATATATAAACCAGTCTAACATCATTGAGCTTTTCTGTTACGCTGTCTTCTAGAAGTGTTATAGCTTTGCATTTTAAATCAAGGTCGATGATCTACTTTTGAGTTAATTATTGAGAAAGGTGTAGAGTATTTGTCTAGCTGTTCAGTTGTTTCAGCACTATTGAAATGATTGTCTCTTCTCCATTAAATTGCCTTTATTTCTTTGTCAAAATTAGTTGATTCTATTTCTGTGAGTCTTTTCCTAGCTGTCTTTTCTGTGGCACCATTCTCTGTTTTGTTTAATTGGTTTATTGTCTATTCTCTCACTGAAACCACACTGTCTTTATTGTTGTAGCTCACAGTAAGCCTCGAAGTCAAGCAGTGGTGTTGGTTCTTTGACTTTGCTTTTTATTTACAATATTGAAATGACTTTTCTGAGCCTTTTGCCTTTTTATAAAATGTTAGAATCAGTTTGTTGAACTGGGTACAGTGGCACACATCTGTAATCCCAGCGGTTTGGGAGGCTGAGGTGGGAAGATCACAAATTCAAAGCCAGCCTTAGCAACTTAGCAAGGCCCTAAGGACTTAGCAAGACCCTGTCTCAAAATAAAAAAATAAAAAGGGCTGAGGATGAAGAAGAAGAATCAGTTTGTTGACATCCACAAAATAACTTGCCTGGATTTCACTGGGATTCCACCAAATCTATAGATCAAGTTGGAAACAACTGATATCTTAACAATGTTGAGTGAACATTGAATATGAACACGGAATAATCTCCATTTATTTAGGTCTTTTGTATATGTTCCTAAGTCCCTTCGTGGTCGATGGTCACTCGGCTACCTTGTCAAGGGGGATAGAGACACGGAATCAACACACAGACTCCGGGAGCTGGTGAGAGACCTGACTGGAGACCCACCTCAGGGCGTCGTCCAGTAGCTCAGTTTATTTTTGGAATGCACACACTGTTATAGGGTTCGAGTGGGGCGTGCCTGTCAATCATACATAAGGAAGACAATATCCATAAGCCAATCATCTTCTGCCTAATGTAACCGCACTATAAGGAAACTAAATATTCCTGTCGTGGTGGAAAGCAATCTGGAAGGGTCTTTAGGGTTTCATGCCCTTAAGCCTCTGACTCTCGGTTTCCTGGCCGGTAGTTTGGCAATGCTAACCACAAGTTCTGAGTATGTGGTTTCACCCCACCCTGCAGGCCTTCCTGTCAGGCCTGAAGGAATGTGGATACTTCAAGCACTTCTGAGCTGCGACTGAAAGTTATTCCAACAGTCTTTGATTTTTTTCATCAGAGATTTGGCACTTGCTTCATATGAACTCTGTGCCTATTTTGTTAGATTTATACCTAAGGCCATGCATGGTGGCTTATACCTGTAATCACAGAGACTCAGAGATTGAGACGGGAAGATCCCAAGTTTGAGGTCAGCCTCAGCAACTTAGCAAGACCCAGTCTTAAAATAAAAAATGAAAAGGGCTGGGGCTGTAGCTCAGTGGTTAGAGTATCCCTGGGTTCTCTCCCCAGTACCAAACAAACAAAGACTCAACCTAAATATTCCTCCCTTTATTGGTGCTAATATAAATACTACTGTTTTGAGTTTTAAAGTCCAATTATTGATTTCTGTTACATAGAAAACCAGTTCTCTTACAGCCAAATCTGTTGTTAGTATACTGTTGTCCTGTGAATGTGGTGTTGAAGTGTGGGAGTGGGAAAAAAGTCTGAAATGTGATGATTTTTTTAAGTGGGCTTGAGTCCCTGGGCTTAACACTTTTAGAGTATTTATCAGCTTTTTTCCTACATGTCACCCAAAGATTACAGAGGCCTCAAAATGTCTAATCATCCTTCCTCCAGTTAGATAAAGCTCTGCTAAAGTAGACTTTTACAGACAGGAATTTTTTATTGAGCAAAGAATGCTATTTTTTTTTTTTTTTTGTCAATTGATTTTTATTTTATTTGTGTATATGTGGTGCTGAGAATAGAACCAAAAGGGCCTCACATGTGCCAGGTGTCTGTTCTACCATTGAGCCACCAGCCCAGCCCAAATGCTCTTTTCTTAAATGATTATTTTTTCTCACTTCCTGCCCAAAGCAGAAGGGTTTTCTCTCTGGTATAAGAACTTGGTAGCATTTCTGAAAGTAAAACTCTAAAAAGTTTAGGAGCTCCCTGGAGACTAGGACCTGGAGTTTGAACCAGCCCTTGCTCACCCTTCAGTAATTTGACAATTGCCATTTGACACAGATTCCATCTGAAATTAAAGGAATCCTGTGAAATAAGGGGCAAGTTCCTTCTACTGATAACGAAAGTTCCCCCCTTTTTTTTTTTTAACTTCTGGACTTCCGCATGATAAGAATGAAAACTACCCTCTCCCCGTTGCCAGATGTCACTGACATGTTCTTCAGGTATCACGCTAAGTCTGTGTATATATATTCCCTGCCTTTCATCCCACTGTGCTGCCTCTTCTCTTATAAAAGATTCCTGGACCTTGAGTTTTCTGAAGATGGAAATTTGAAACCAACCAACCAACAAAAAGTCTTCTTCCTTCAAATCTGGCTTTAAATAAAACCTATTTTCTGGCCAATGTGATTGCACCTCCGTGGAGCAGGATGGAACCTCCCTCTTCCCTGACCCAGTAACTAAGTGTTTGGCTGGCTCTGGCTCTAGCAACTTCTGTACCAGGTAAGCTGTTGATATTAAAAGTTCTGTTCTTGGGCTGGGGTGGTGGCTTAGTGTTGGAGCACTTGACTAGTATGAGTGAAGCACTGGTCTGATCCTCAGCACCACACACACAAAAAATTAATTAATTAATTAATTAATTAATTAAAGATATTGTGTGGGGGGGGGGAGTTCTGTTCTTGTCCCAAAGCCAATCTAATAACGAGGACAAGGTTTTGAGAAAAAAGGATAAAGAAGTTCTATTGCTCTACTAGCAAAGGAGAAACTCTGGGTACTCCTGTCCCAGAGCCTGTGCTTCTGTAAGGGGAACAGAGGGCTTTTAAAGAGGCGATTCAAAGGCTACACTCCAGCTGGACCCTGTCAGGAGTCCTAATTCACTTGTAACTTTGAGAGACAGCCATGTCTCAGATCCTCTAGTGCCAGTCCTGAAGCCTAGACTCCTTCATTCCTGTGGTGTGTGGGCTGAAGGATCAATAACTTGGCCTAGGGCAGGAAGAAGGTCAATATTGCTTCTACCATGATTGGGAAGGGGGAGAAGGAGAAGAGAAAGGGAGTGAACCAACCAACCAAATGAAACCAGTTTTAAAATAAGATTTAGTGGCTGAGCAGTGAGGGTTATCTTCAAAGCATGAAATGGTCCCCTGTTCTATTTCTTCACTGTCAATTTCTATCTTCCATTACAATGGAAAAAGGGACAATGTCATCTCCAAGTTGCTTCCTGCTGAAACTGGGCAATGAAGGGAGCCCTGGAATGGAACATTTATACCTCCTATTGTCATTTTTTCTTTTGGACTTTTTTTTTTTTTTTGGTACTGAGGATTGAATCCAGGGGTGCTTAACTACTGAGCCTCATCCCAGACCTTTTAAGATATTTTATTAGAGACAGGGTCTTACTGAGTTGCTTAATGCCTCATCCTTGCTGAGGCTGGCTTTGAACTCACAATCCTCCTGTCCTAGCCTCCTGAGCTTCTGGGATAATAGGCATGCCACCACGCCCGGCAATCACTGTGTTTTTTAAGGTGTGATTTATCTTTTCTGTTTTCCCTCTAGATTGGGATCCCAGGCTGTGCATACCTTCTGTTGCCCATCCAATCCACCAGCTCACTTGCTGGGTCACTTCTTTCCTTTGGACATTCTGAGAGTGCTTGTCAGGATAATTAGCTCAGCTTTCTATGCTGATGTTCCAGGTGGCAAAGCCTCAGCTCCTAATATCTGCTGTTCTGTGACCACAGTACGTCCAGCTATCTGTAGCTCCATTTCCCATGAAGCGACTCCCATCTATGAAGAGGTTCCAGTTCAGCTCTGTGATGGGCTCATCAGACAAGTCTAACCCGATAGAGTAGACACTGTCTAAGATTTCAGGCAGTTAGGTTGTAGGGTCTCATTATCATCTAATGGAAACTGCTGCTGGATTTGAGGTGGACACCATTTTAAGGTTGACCTTGGGGTTGCCTGGTATCTCCCCTCCTCCCAGCAGTCAGCCAGTAGCCACTTCCCTATTCAAGTAGGACCAAGACTTGGTGAGAACAAACACATTAATGGGTTGTCCTCAAGGGAATTTCTCAACGTCTTGTGGTAAATCACAAGTGACAGTTACTGCCCAAAGGTGGGGTGGGCTGGGGACATCCTTTTGCTTCATAGTCAAGCTGCTTTGACAAATAGTCCACTGATCATGGCCCATCTCCCAACATCTGCCCCAGTGATGGGTGTCCCTGGCCAAATGAGGTGTCCTGTCAGATCTTAAAAGGGGAGACCCATTCCTGTCCCCAGATCATGGTCTAGCAGTCTCAACACCCACTGCCATGTCCTTTTTGGCCAGCCAATCCCCTTGTCCCATGACCAAAGGGGCTGGGAGGCAGGATGGAGGCCAAGTCCTCTTTGCCTATTTCTCTACACCCCAGGACGCTTTCCTGGGGTTTCCTGGGTGGGGTGCATTACCCACAGTGGAGTGAGCTGCAGCTGCCTGGGGCCGGGCTGAGGGGCAGGGCCAGGCCTGCCTGCATGGGGCTGAAAGGGTTTACGTCTTTCTAAACTTCTGGTGTCCTGCTCTCCTTGCAAATCAGAGGCAGGGCCTTTTTTGGACCATCAGCTTAGTTTCTAACTGTTCAGACTCTTTCTCATACAGCTGCACAGCACCCTGCACAGATAGCACTTCTCCCATTTACCTAACCTCGGACAGACCAGCTCCAATGGCAAGATTGGATATGGATTCAGAATACCACTCAATGACCAGATTTTGTCACAAACATCATCTTTTACTTAGACAGGTTCATACCTGTGTGTGGCTCTTTTAGCTAAGACCTTTTTCAAGAGACTCTCAATCAGTAGGATCAACACAGCATTGCCCTCATCTTAAAGGGCCAGTAAGAGATGCAAACAAGGGACTGAGGTTGTGACTCAGAGGTAGAGCGCTCGCTTAGCACATGCGAGGCACTGGGTTTGATCCTCAGCACCCCATAAAAATAAAAACAAATAAAAATAAAGGTATTGTGTCCAACTACAACTAAAAAAAAATTTTAAAAAAGAGATGCAAACAAAAACACAGAAAGGGATGAGCAGAGGGGAGCCCCAAAACCATGGCTGACAGACAGAAGCCTTTAAAATAGACAGCAGATAGGGAAAAAAGGCCTGTTTCCCTACTCCTACCTAACCATGACCCCTACACAAATGGTGACACTGATGTCCCCACAAAGAGGGACCAGATGCGTGGCATCAAGGGTCTCTGCAGGCCCACTGGGGAAGCTTACCAGATGGCCAAGGTGTTGCAACTTTACTGCATTATGTTCCCTTTTTCTCAAAGTAGACCAATTGGTGGAGCAACCCAAACTGTTCCGGAAGAGAAGGAGGGGGTTCCACAAATCAAAAGGAGCCTGAGCAGCTACTGGGACAGTCCCTCAGTCCCTCTTACTTACAGGAAGAGCTCCTTGAGTCAACTCAAGGCAAACTCACCATGTCTCCTAAGTCTCCAGTGGTTGGCTCTCAACAAGCTCATCAGACACCCTGCATCTTCAGCATGGGTGCAAAAGACCAGAGTGGTGGCAGTGGTGTGTGTGTGGGGTGTTCTTGGGTCATATATGAGTCACCAAATGTGATATCAAAAGCTCAGTCCTTGTCCCTGATGCTAATCTAATAATGAGGACAAGATTTTGAGAAAAAGGAAAAAGAAGTCTTATTGCTCTGTTAGCAAAGAACAAACAGGGTACTCCTGTCCCAGAGGCTTGTTTCTGTCAGGGGGAACAGAGGGCTTTGAAAGAGGTAGTTCAATACCAGGCACGGTGGTGCAGGCCTGTAATTCCAGCAGCTCAGGAGGCTGAGGCAGGAGGATCGTGAGTTCAAAGCCAGCCTCAGCAAAAGCGAGGTGCTAAGCAACTCATTGAGACCCTATCTCTAAATAAAATACAAAATAGAGCTGGAGATGTGGCTCAGTGGTCAAGTGCCCCTGAGTTCAATCCTAGGTACCCCAAAACAAAAGATGGCTCAAAGGCTATACTCCAGTTGTGCCTTGTCAGGAGTCATATATTCACCCATACCCTAGAGAGCCAGCCATGTCTCAGATCCTCTTGTGCCAGTCCTGAAGCCTGGACTCCTTACCTTTGTTCCTGTGGTGTGAGGGCTGGAAGATTTTGACCTCAGATGGGAAGAAGATTAATATTGCTTCCACAATTGTTAGGGATGAGGAAAAGGAGAGGAGAAATTTAAAGGAGAAATTGTCCATGAGCCATAGTGGCAGAGCAGAGTTATGTTTGAAGCATGAGGGGGACCTCTGTTACACTGTGATTCTCTATAGTTGCCTGTCTGTTCAGTTTTGGGGGATGGCAGTGGCCCTTTGCCCCCAATTCTCTGCTGAATCTAGGAAGACCTGTTGATTTGCAATTTATCCAGCCTTGTCTTGTTGATGGGCACGATGATTTTTCAAGCTTTTCACTGTCAGAGCTGAAACCAAAAGTCTCCTCTCATGGACTTCCAACACCATGATTTGATACCACTCAAAATTATTCACTGATTAATTTAGTAATTTTGCATCTGTGTGAGAGAGGTCGGTCTATAATCTTCCTTTATTGTAATATATTTAGTAGGATTTGGAATCAAGACGAGGTTTTCAAATGAGTTGTGAATGTCCCTTCTTTTTGTTTGCTGGAGAAGAATTTCAGTACTCCATGTAAATTGTTAAGTGTTTGGGAAGGTTTGCTAGGGAAGCAATCTGTGCCTAGTATTGTCTTTGGCAGAATGTTTTAAATTATGGATTCTGTTTAGTTGAAAACAATACAGCATTATTTGGATTTATCTTTCTTCTTGTGTTCATTTTAAAAATATTTTTTAGTTGTCAAGGGACCTTTATTTTATTTACTTATATGTGGTACTGTGAATCGAACCCACTGCCTCACACATGCTAGTCAAACGCTCCACCCCTAAGGTACAACCCCAGCCCTCGTGTTAATTTTGATAAGACGTTTTTTGAGGATTTGTTCATTTTATCTAAGTTTCCAAATTAATTGAAATAAGGTGACTTATAATATCTTCCTGTGATGTTTTAGTGTCTGTAGGCACATACCTATTATCCTTCTCCCTACTCTGGGCTGGGAAGGCCTAGGTGCAAGTGCGGCTGATCCACTCCAGTGAGGCCGTTGGGGTTCTACACAGAATCTGGACAGAACATCAGGCAGCCCTTGCTGCCTGATGTTGGGTGGAAGAACAGAAGTGTTATACTTTGAGCCAACTCTACTTCTTGTTGAAAGAGAACCCGCCTGCTTGGGGAAGGCTGGTGATGCTAAAGGCCAGAATTTGAAACACAGCAATTCTTAGGGGCTCAGAAAACTTGCAGGATCAATTTTCAGGCTGTCTAAGAGATGCAGTAGGAGCCGGATGTTCTTCAGCCCATCAAAACGTGGTTCATGCTGCTGAGTATAGCTTTGAATTATTTAGTTATGTAACCAGACTTTCCAGAAACAGCCATTATTGGTATATAACTTTTCTGTAGATAATTTCTTATTGGTTCTTGAATTTTAAAAATTCTCCGTCTAGGGTCTTGATCACATTCCAGATGTCTAATAAAGAACTCCAGGTTTCCACAGGCCCGTACCTCAGACATTTCAGGTGGCACAAGATTTTGGTTGTGGTGCTAGCCATTGTGTTTTGGGTGAGTATTCCTTGTTCCACTTACCTCTATACAGAACTTGAGCTGGTTATTTTCATCTGGGAGAAGGAAGCTGAGAGAAACTCTCTATTTTCCCACTTTTAATCCAGAAGCAGAAGTGTCATGACAGGACACTTAGAAGGTGTCTTAGAAAGAGAATGCGAAAACTGTGTCAGGTAGGGATAGAAGATAAGGGAGCCCAAAACCAGCCCAAAAGAGTATGCTTGAAGAAAGGGCTGGGTATGTAGCTCAGTGGCAAAGCTCCCCTAGGTTCCATTCCCAGTACCAAAATAATAATGATAATAATAATAACAAGAAGAAGAAGAAGAAGAAGAAGAAGAAGAAGAAGAAGAAGAAGAAGAAGAAGAAGAAGAAGAATCTTGTCAATGTTTAGATAAGTTAACATCAATGTTGTAACTACTAGTTCTGGTGAAACTCAAAATCTTTTTCTGTTTTTCTCCTTATTTATTTATAATTTTATAAGTGATAGAAAATGTATCATCTTAATCATTTAAGTGTACATTTCAGTGGTATTAAATACATCCAAACTGTTGTGTGACCATTAGCACCTTCTATCCCCATAATTCTTTCCATCCTACAAAACTACAATAACTTTCATCCCTCCTTCCCTTAGGCTCTAGGAACCATGGTTTTCTTTTACAGTTTTCTAGGAAAGAATTTCCTGCTCATTCTTTTCATCTTTGTACATTCTGCATGCATTCCCCCCACCCAAAGGGAGGCTACAGGATGGGAAGGAGGGGTTCCTCCTGCTTTTGGAATACAGAGAGAATGACTTATAAGGGAAAGGGAGAGCTGGAAAGTGGGGTCTGCAGGAGTGTGTGCAGATGGGCAAAAACTAATGAGGACCAGGAGGAGTTGTTTATTCTCTGTGGGATTTACCAAAACCCACTGACACATGGTTTTTAACAGGAGCTAGTGTCTATGGTTTTGTGTGGTGGCAGTTGTGTTAGATTCTAAACTTTGGCTCAGAAGCAGTGTAAGGCAGACAGTTGCCCTGCCTGATACCTATCACACACTGGAGACAGGTGAATTGAAATCTCCCTCCCAGGAGGAAAATAAGGAAAACCCACCACTGATAAGTGCCTCTTTCTCTACCCACAGGTCCTGTACTTCAGGATTTTCTGGTCTGGCAACAGTGACCCTTGGCCTCCAAAGTCCCCTTCTGCAGACAAAGATCCCACTTCTCTCTCCCTGGAGCTCCCCAACTTGATCCACCTTCTATACTGGCCTCTGACCCCAGGAGATGGGGGGGACCTTTTGGCCTCCACCAGCCACAAGACTTCCACCTACCACCTGAGGGGTCCTTCTCAGGACACCTATGCCCTGGGAAGCTACCTGGAGGTTGTCCTTGTAGCCAGGGACCACCGGGGCAGGCCCAAGACCCATGGTGGGGATCTGTTTCAGGCACGATTGCTGGGTCCAGAATTGAGAGCAGGGGTCCCCGGGGATGTCCAGGATCTGGAGAATGGCACATACCTATTGTCCTTCCCTCTGCTCTGGGCTGGGAGGGCCCAGGTGCAAGTGCGGCTGATCCACTCCAGTGAGGCCATTGGGGTTCTGCGCAGAATCTGGACAGAACACTGGGCCACAGTTGATTTCATAGGCTATTTCCGGGGACCCAGGGGAGATGAAGAAAGTGTATCTTGCAATGTGAATCCCTTGTTGATCAGGGAGGAAAAATCCTTCTGTTACTACAAGGATGAAGATTCAGGTGAATTCTGGTATTGTGACCAGCCCCCTACCCTGGCCTGCAGCATGCTGGTGGGACATTCAGTTGGACATTACTGGAATGTGACCACATCTCATGAAGAGGCCCTGCTGGCTTGGTAAGAAAACCTAGAATCTGTACTGTTGTTCCTTGGCTTTTCCTTTAAACCCCAGCTGGTTTAAATTTTACAAATTAGAGGGCCACACATGTCACAAAGACACAAAAGCAGGCCTTTATAAAGCACAGGGTCACCTCTATTCCATAGGATCATTGCTCAGGACCCAGCCCAGACTCTCATTCCAAACCCTGGCACTCATGAACAGTGCTGCTCAGGTCCACTGAACTTCTCCTCCTTTCTTTCTCTGTGCCCTAAAATCGGGAAGTCTGATGTTTGGTGAGATATGACACCACAGATGTACAGACATCACTTTATTGTGTGGCAATTATTTGAGTGACAGAAGTTTTTAGGTATGAAAAAGGACAAGTTAATTAGGTTGTCAGATCTTTCCTCTCAGATTCTTGAATATTCATTTCCCAGGTATAGGAAAGAAGAAGGGAAGGAAGGAACCCCATATCATTAAGGGTCCCTGCCCAACCCCTTAATCTTGGTCCCTGTAATTATTCTGCCTTGGCTCTTAGTCTTATCATTCATCTCTTCACATCTATGAAACCCATTTCCTGAGCACTTACTATACTATACACCAGGACTCATGCTAAGTACTGACACACGGTAGATCATAGTCAGCATCCCTGCTCTCTCCACATTTTCAGTGAGGCACGTGACTTTTTAAAATATTTTTTTAATTTGTAGTTGGACACAATACCTTTGTTTTATTTATTTATTTTTTATGTGGTGCTGAGGATCGAACCCCGGGCCTTGCATGTGCAAGGTGTGTGCTCTACCGCTGAGCCACAACCCCAGCCTGAGGCACGTGACTTTTTATAACAGGAAGTGTGATGAAAGCTTCACTGTCATGTGACCTGAGTGGTTTGAGGACACAGAAAGGGCACTCCACATAGGCCAGGACAGGTGACAATTTAGCTGCAACTTGAAGGAGACCCATGGACATGGAGAAAAAGGCAAGAGTCCCAGTCCTTTCTGTTCTTCTGCAAGAAGAGGTGTTGATTTCAAAAGCAGCTGCACATAGGTGGCCAGGGAGTAGGGGGTTGAGGGGTGACCCTGCAAACTAAAAAGGGAACAACACTGTAGCCTGGAAGCCAAGCAAGATGAAGGCTGAGAAGTATCCACAGTGTCAGGGCAGCTGCACAGACACACACACTGACAGAGAACATACTGGCTCATAGTGAGCCCCCCCCCCCCGGTCCTTCAGAACTGAGATCCCTGGGATGAGGGAAGCATTTTCTAAGATGGGAGAGCAGGGCTCTCCAGAAGAGAGGTCTCCAGAAGAGAGGGCTACTGAAAGCAAATGACAAGGAGGCAAAAAAGGTCCCCAGAAGATGTCTGGGTGCAGACAGAGCAAAGAGAGAGGTCCATCTGCCTCTGAGAGCATTGCCTAGATGAGAGGTCTAGATGAGCATAAAAGTTTTATACTTTTAACAATATAAAAGTTAACTCTGGCAGCTATGAGTATTGGAAAGAGCCAAATGACCAAAGCACCCAGGAGAGCTGAGCTGGAGACACTCCTCGCCCCCAGATACGCATCTAGAGACTCTCAGCAGCTCTTTGTGGAATTCACAGTAGCATTCAGTCCCCAGCCTGAGAAGTTAGCACAGGGAATCCTGGTCTTTCCTGACCAGTTTTATGCCCTACTTAGAAAAGGAGACCCACGTGTCCTTTTTGCATTAGTTGATAGGAAATAAATCTATGATTCAGTGCCAGAGACACCATAGCATGTCATGTGGAGGTAAAGCCCAGCATTTCTGGAGCAAGATTGCTTGGGTTTGAATACCGGCTCCACTGACTATCGTGTGCCAATTACTATTTACGTCATCTTCTATTACTAAAAGGTTACTTAACCTCTCCTCATTTCAATTTCTTTCCTTGTTTTTGAAAAGATATAATAGTAGTAACAACATGGCAGAGTTGTGATCAGGAAAAAAACAAGTTAGTGCATGTAAAGTGCCTAGAACTGGGACACCACAGGAAGGATGCCTTAGCTTCTGTTGCTATTGAATCCTTCCCTACACAGTGCCAGACGCTGTCCAAGGTGCTGGAGGTTTTGAGGCTAGACGAGAACGGAGGACTTTCTGTAGCAACTTAACAGTACGCTGACAGAAAACAGGCATTATATAGATAATCGAATGGGTAGGAGGCATGAATTTGCAATTTCAAGTTCAGGTGTTTTCTTTACCTCAACTTTAGTCAATTCTGAAGATCTCTGCAGCTAGGCAGATAGGAAGGGTTCCCCTTGCCTATGGCCCTGCAGAGCAACCCACCTTGACTATCAGGAATCCTTCCTGAGTCCTCTTTCAACACGAGTCACCCCAAAGTAATACTCTCCAAGTCTGTGTGGCCTTGGGTGGCTCTAGGTAAACAGGTACCTCCCGGCTGGGTTCAGAGTCCCTGGGATCAAATTGTATCTTCCCCTGGAGCTCTATGGGGGCACTGGGGTCTTGAATTCACACGGAAGGCCATCCTTGTGCAACTTTTGAAATTGCAGGTCTATATTCCTGCCCCTTCCCCAGAAAGCAAATCCTCTCCCTTTCCTAGGACCCAATCATGGCAATTGTCCATTCCTTCATGCAGCAATTGCATATGAAATGCATAGCCCTGCTTAGGCAATGGAAATAGAGTAGTGAACAAAAACCCTGCCACCCCAACCTTTCCTTCTTTCTTTCTTTTTTTTTTTTTGGGTACTGGGCATCAGATCCCTGAGTCTTGTGCGTGCTATGCAAGCACTCTGCCACTGAGCTACACCCCAGACCAAGACCCTGCTCTTTTACACTTCCCTATGAAAAGAGGAAGGCATGATAAACAATAAACATAAGAATAAGCAAAGTATATAAAAGGAGACAGGAAATATAAGAAGTTAAAATATAGAGGAGGAAAGATTAGGAGTGAATGTGGCAGGGAGACTAAGGGAGGATATTTCTCAGTAATCGGGCAGGAAATGAGCTGTATTTTGAACTCAAGTTGTAGTAGTTGGGGTGTTTAAAGTAGTTTATTTCTGGATCTATCCTGAAGGCAGAGACCACCTGATTTCCTGAGAGACAGAATGTGGAATATATCATAAAAAGGAACTCACAAGAGGAGCACAGTGATACATATCTGTAATCCCAGCTACTCATGAAGCTGAGGCAGGAGAATTGCAAGTTTAAGCCCAGCCTGGGCAGCAACTTAGCAAGACCCTGTTATTTTTTTTTTCTTTTCATTTTTGATGGTACTAGGGATTGAACCTAGGGTTATGCTACCATTAAGCTACCTCCTCATCCTTTTTATTTTTTATTTCGAGACAGGGTCTTGCTAAATTGCCTGAGCTGGATTCAAACTTGTGATCCTCCTATTTCAGCCTCCTGAGTCACTAGGATTACAGATGTGCATTACTGTGCCTGGCTCAAAATAAAAAATTTTAAGAGGGTTGGTGGTATGGCTTAATGAGGTAGAAAGGTGGGAGAAGAATCCAACTGGGGTGGGCGTAGTGAGACCAAGAGGAGCATTACGATGTCTTATACAAGGGTTCAAGTGCTGAATATGGCAGCACCTGACTGTCATCTCAGTGATTTGGAAGATTGAAGCAGGATGATCTCAAGTTCAAGGCCATCCTGAGCAATTTAGCAACATCCTATCTCAAAATTTAAAAAGATAAAATGAAGATTGCTGCAAATGTAATTCAGTGGTAAAAGCACCCCTACATTCAATCCTCAGAGAAAGAAAAGAAAGGCTTTGAGCATCTTCTGGTATAAAATGTGTGTGTGTGTGTGTGTTTTTTTTTTTTTCCTGATGCTTTGATATTTTGTGACCTTGCAGACCTGGGAGGGACTGCCTTTCCCAGGGTTAGCTAACTGCTAGAGATAGAAAATGACCTGCCTTTGAGCATTCCTTTGATAAGCAAACCAACAATCCTGAGTCCACCCCATGGTTTATCAGGCTCCCGCAGCCCTGGACACCATCTTCCTGCCTTCAATCGCCCCATGGCCAGGTATCTGACAAATAAAGACCACCTCTTATAGCCCAGAGTCCACTGAAATTATTCAAACTAGCCTATTTTAAATCCTTACCTTGTCTTGTCCATTCTTTCCAGAGAAGATTGCAGTAAAGGCTATTACCCATGTTTTTTCTGCTTCTTTTGCCTCCTGACTATCCTTGGCATTTTCCCTTGTGGCCCTGTGTGGCATGCCATGCTCCCTTCTCACTGGGAACTGTGAGTTACAAACTCTTTTCAATGGGAAATATATCCTGATCTGTTGGCTTTACCATACCTAGATGAAATCCAAATCCTGGGTACATTTTAAAACAATTCTATTTTCTGCACTGACAAAATCCCTCAGGCAGGGAAATTCGAAGAATCTGGGTCCTCGAACACTAGTTTCCAACTCCTCCCAAACACTCACTGTCTTCCAGGATTCTGGACACGGGAACAGGAGCCCTTAGAACTTCCTTCCCTTTGCAAACCCCTATTTTAGCTTAGCTCAGGATTCCTTCCTCTCACATGCTTCTATTAAGGAATTTTGTCTTCATAATTGGTTTCTCTTCAGGAATCTGACAGACAAGGTCCTCCCTCAGGGTATTGGTCCAGTCCATGTGGCCAGGAATACCAGCAGGAGTCTGGGTAAGTGGCTTTGGGGCTTGCAGATAGGACAGCTCTCATTCCATGCCTGTGGCATTAGCTTCTTCTATACCCACTGATTGACTGTCCTAATTACAGTTCTGTCCCCTGCACTACCATGCTACCCTGGGATCTCTACTCCAAAGCCCTCTGGCTTCTACCACCAAGATGTGTGGCACTCCCTGGCCTGCTCCAACCGACCCTTCCCCACTGTCAGCAGCATCCTGGGCTGTCTGGCTGGCCACATCATCCACATGATGGGGGACTCCACGCTTCGGCAGTGGTGGGAATATCTGCGTGACACAGTGCCCTGTGAGTAGGTGAGTGGTGAGAGACACCTGAGAGAACAAGAGGAGGTCCAGGGCTGCCAGAGGCAGATATCCATCATGTCAACGGGGCCCAAAGGCCTAGATTTCAGGAGAGTGATGTGAAAGAACAGGACACGTGTGTTTAGGGCAGAGGAAGAGATGGAAAAGAGGGTGTTCAAATTATGTATAGTTTCAACCATGAAGTAGATGATTAGGGTGCTCATAATTAAGATGTATAGATGACCATGGCTAGAACTAAGGATCTGCTGGGGGATACTGGAGGGATAGAGTTGGAATTTAAAGGGGGAAAAATACCTGGAGACATCAATATTGGGGGTTTAATCGTGAGGAGTTTGGGAGATATCAGATGTTTTTAAGAGGAGTTTTCAGTTTGTTGGACAGAAAGGGTTGGGCAAAGAAAAAAAAAAGCCTAGTTTATAAGACAATAGTAGAGGGCTTGCCTAGCATGCCTGAGGCACTGGGTTTGATCCCTAGCACCACATTAAAAAAAAAAAAAGAACAACACTAAACAAATAGACAATAGCAGAGGCAACAAATGTGAGGAGAGATTAAATTGTTAAAGAAATAGAATGTCAGTAGTAAGGAAGAATGCAGAAGAAACTGGCCATGCCTGTTGACTGAGGGGTTCTAGAATGAACACATGACTGATGACTCTGGATAAGTACTGGATGGATTCAGAACAGAATTCACTGGGGTGCCTGGATGGGGAGCAAGGGCATAGGAGTGGCACAAGGTGGTGTACCTATTTCATGCCCCTTCATATGGGTGTGAGAGGTAGGAACATATAGATAAGGTGTTTGAAGATGTCGGATTGGAATTGAAATGAGATTTTATACCTGTAGATAGAGTTTTGATATTTATTCCTTTGGGAATAAAAGTTAAAAGACGGGGAATGTACAGGAAGGTGAGTCCCATCTAAGTTTCTTTCCTTTAAACACCAGAATTTAGAGCAAATTCCACAATATAATGAGTTAAGGACTAGGCCTTATTAGTAAGAGGGGTAACATGAGAGTAAAGATGAGCAAGAAAAGAAAGAACCAGGGCTGGGTGTGGTGGTGCTCACCTGTAATCCCAGTGGCTAGGGAGGCTAAGGCAGGAGGATCATGAGTTCAAAACCAGTCTCACCTACTTAACAAGGTCCTGATCAAATTAGTGAGGCCCTGAGCAACTTGGTGAAACCCTGTCTCAAAATAGAACATAAAAAGACCTGGAGAGGGGCTGGGGTTGTGGCTCAGTGGTAGAGCGCTTGCCTAGCACATGTGAGGCATTGGGTTCAATCCTCAGCACCACATTAAAATAAATAAATAAATATAAAGTTATTTAAAAAAAAGAAAACTTAAAAGTAAAAAAGAGGGGTTCTGGCTCAGTGGTTAAGCACCCCTGGGTTCAATTCCTGGTACAAAAAAAAAAAAGAACACAGGCACCTAACCCTCTCCCCACCTGTCCTCCCATCATCACACAAAGAGAGGTACATGGGGCCCATTTTCATGGAGGGAAAACATTCTTCCTCTACCCCCATCATTCTCCCATTTTATCTACAAGTGTGAATGAAGACATTCTTTTTTTTTTTTTTTTTTTGTACTGGGGATTGAACCCAGGGACGCTTAACCACTGAGTCAATCCCCAGCCCTTTCTTAATATTTTATTTAAAAACAGGGTCTCGCGAAGTTGCCTAGGGCCTCATTAAGTTGCTGAGGCTGGCTTTGAACTCACAATCCTCCTATCTCAGCCTCCTGAGCTGTTGGGATTACAAGTGTGTACCACTATACTCTGCTGTGACACAGCTTTATGGGGGGCTTCTCTGTATAAAAGAGTCTAGAGGTGAGTTTCTGTCTGTTTACAGGAATGGTCTAAAAATACCAGCTACCTCATCTAGAAACCTTGAGGCCTGTGGGATGTTGTCTGCTTCCTTCTCAAGAGATTGAAGCTTCTAGTCTCCCAGGAGGGTTATCCTGGGTGTAGCTTCTTCCTCTGGGAGGAAGGGGATCCCTAGTCCCAGCTAATTAAAAATTGGGTCAATGTCAGGTGACCTTGTAGGGTCACTGTGGGACAATTTACTCTTGGCAGAGTAGATATAATTAGTTCCCCAAGAGAAAAATATTTATGAAAATGAGTGGAAGCTCAGGAGAGAGGTTGGCAAAACCAGAGCCTTGGCTGGCTAACATGGTGCCTTTCTGTGAGTCAGAAAAAAGCACCTCTTGGGACCTACACAGCCCTGGAGCACATGGCAGGACAAACATGCAGGGACTTTATGCAAAGAAAGGGTCTCTTGGTGCAGTTGTCATCTAGCATATGAGTAGACAGATAGGATCTCAGCCACTGGCCTCCTAGGCTTGCCACCATGGTTCAAGGACACACACTGGACAACCCGGAGTCTCTACCTTGAGCAAATCTTCATCCAGTGGTAAATGAAGGAACCCAACAGGTAAATCCAAGTTGGAGAGCTCAGTCAGGAGACTGCAAAGCATGACAAAATACCACTGAGAAAGGAGAGAGCTTCTGCAGGAAAATCAATGTAACAGGATGATATAGGAAGTTGGAGAGGCTGAGGACTGAGAATAAGCTTTCAGATGGGGGAAACTGGCAATATCATAAACCACAGAAAATAAAACCAGCCAGTCCTAGAATACCTAGGTGCTAAGAGATGTTAGATCTTTTTTGTGTGTGTGTGGTGCTGGGGATTGAACCCAGGGGCTTGTGCATGCAAGGCAAGCACTCTACCAACTGAACTAGATCCCCAGCACAAAATCTTTTGTATTTTTTTAAGTAAGGAAGCCCTATATTAACCTCTGATCTCTACTCTTTCATCCTCCCAACAGCCCTGAAACCAGTGGATCTACATTCCATATATCAGGTGGGGCCCCTAATGGCCGTGGAGACCACTCGGGGCATAGTGCTGCACTGGCGAGCCCACAGCTGGCCACTGCGCTCCAAACGCACACCAGTGGCCTCCCTGCACTCCGTGGTCAGAGAGCTGGGGGGCCTGGCCGGGGGCCCCCATACCGTGGTGGTGCTGGGCCTGGGAGCCCACTTCACCACCTTCCCTCCATCCATCTTTGCAAGACGACTGGCAGGGATTCGGGCAGCTGTGATGGCCCTGCTGGAGCGGGAACCCAGAACCCTTGTGGTCATCAAACTGGCCAACACTGGCTATAAGTCTGTGTATGGCAGTGACTGGTTCACCCTGCACATGAACCGGCTCCTGCGATCTGCCTTTGCTGGTCTCCGTGTGGCCTTTGTGGACGCTTGGGAAATGACCTCCAGCCTGGCCCTGCCTGACAACATCCACCCAGGGAAGCTCATTGTGAGCAATGAAGTGAATTTGCTCCTCTCCTTCATCTGCCCCACCTGAGAGCTTCTGAGGGTTGTTGGCCTAGGTTGACAAAGGGCCTGGGCCACTGTTATGAAGAAAAACACAGCCATAATAAAGCTTTTGGAATAAGGGCAGATGCCATCAACTTCTCTCATAGCAAAACGTGATGGCTTCCTAACTGATTCAGCAGATTCTATTCTTGCCCCACAACAACCTCTCCTCCACTCAGAATAAGAGTGATTTTTTATTAAATTCTTGTTTATTTGGTACCAGGAATTGAGCCCAGGGGCACCTTACCATAGAGCTACATATCTAGCCATTTTTGGTTATTTATTTTTCTTTTCTGGCAGGCTCTCACTAAGTAATTTAGGGTCTCATTAAGTTGCTGAGGCTGGCCTTGACCTTGCCATCCTCTAGCCTTGGCTTCCTGAGATGCTGGGATTACAAGTGTGTGCCACTGCACCTGGCAAGTGATATTCTCTCTCTCTCTCTCTCTCTCTCTCTCTCTCTCTCTATATATATATATATATATATGTTTTTAATGAGACATTAAAAAAATAGCCTGCTAAAAAGCCAAGGATCTCCATTTTACTTAGTATACTAAGCCCTTTACAATGATCACCAAGGCCCTGCAAGATGGCTGTACCTAACTCTGCATTATCCATCCCTGGCCCTTCACAGTCTGACCCCAGGGACTTAATGACGCTCAAGCAGGTTAAGCTGTCCTGCCTCAGGGGCTTATACCTGCTGTTCCTGTGCTTGGAATCGCCTTCCCCCAGATCTTCATATGGGCGGCTTTCTTGTCATTCAATTCTCTGATCAAAATCTCATAGGTTTTTCCTGACCACCCAAACTTAAGTAGCACCCTCTCTTCTCTCTGCTATCCCTTCCTCATTTTTTCTATATCACTAACTACAACCTATAATTATTTGGTTGCTACTACTATTGTGGTTGTCACCTCAATAAAATGTGGTTTCCATGAAGGACAGAGGGTGTCTAGGTTGCTCACTGTTGTATCCTGTGATTTACAGCAGTGTTTGATGATGCAATGTTCAATAAACATCCCTTGAATGAATAAATCAGTTAATGAGTTAAAGTCAGGTGACTAAGGCGAGCTTCTCTATGTCCTGCACCTTTTCTCAGCAAACTGTACCCTAGGAGAAACAGGCAATTGGTCAAAGTGATCCCTTGTTGTATGGTTATCATTATTAATGTTTCTTTTTACATTCAGGGAGCTTCTACTTTCACTTTGGAGGACCCTCACAAGAACATTCTTGCATTTTCCCGAGGCCTGCTGAGGATTCACACATGTAGTTTGGCTGCAGAGATAGGCAGAGAGTGATATCCACAGTGATATTCCAGTGCCCTGAATGGAAAATCGGTCTCCTGGAAGACTGGAAGTGACTGGCCTTGCCTGCTCCGATTCTGGCTGATCAGGTCTCTGGGTCTCATCCATGAAGTGTAGACTCGTCCTCTCCGCCCTCCGGTTCCTGGCTGCTGTTTCCACAACTCTTTCTTTCTGGTTGAGAGGCTTCCCTGACCACTCGAAAGGGGGCTCCGTGACCAGGCACCACCACGTCGGCGGTGCCCAGGACCCTCTTCCGACTCCGCTCCTGAGCCACTGGGTCTTCACTCAGCGCCTGCCACGAGTCCTCATCCCCGTCACGCTCAAACACATCTCCAGCCACCACAACGGTGCCCAGGGCCGTGCCCTTCACCACTACGCTCACGTCCCGCTGGCCTCCGTGGCCCGGCGTGGCCCACACCTCGAGCCCAGGTCCTAGGCGCAGGGGCCGCCCCTCAGTCAGTCCGTGGGGCAGGTAGCGGCCCCCTGGCAGGCAGAAGTCGTGCGAGACCAGCAGAGCAGCCCCCGGAAACAGCCCCAGATTTCCGATATGATCCGAGTGCCCGTGGGTCCCCACCACCAAAGTCACGTCTCCGGGGCCCACCCCTTGCCCCGCCAGGGCGCCCAGCAGCTCCTCCCGAGCCCAGGGGCCCCCAGTATCCACGAGGATGGGGCCACGGGCCGCCTCTTCCAGGGCGGTCTCCGCGCTGCCGGCCACGGGCGAGGACTCTTGGTGACTAGAGCCCCGGCCCCAAGGCTGAGGCAGCACGAGGGTCACGGAGCCGTCCGCGCGCACGGCATCGCCCACCTCCTCTGGCTCCGCGTAGCCTCGCAGCAGAACCACCACGGAGTACAGGTCGCCAGGCACCAGCAGAGGAGGCGCCCCGCGCAGCGGCTCGGTCCGCACTAGGTTGCTCATGGCAGGGGAACCACGGGCTGGCGAGAAATGAAATGTGGCTGTGGGCGAACGCCTCCATGTTCTCAGCTCTGCCACTAGCCAAGCGGCACCTTGGCTCTTTGATACCCCTCCCCCTCTTTTTTTTCTTATTATTCCCCCGTGTACAGATTGCAGAATCACGTTGATTATACAGCCACGTTTATACCTACTGCCAAACAAGTGTCTGTTGCATTCTGCTGCCCTTCCTATCCCCCCTCCCCTCCCCCCCTCTTAAGGTGGCATCGCCCTCCACTTCCGGCCGACCGTGGTACTGACCCCGCCCCAATAGTCTCCAGGTAGGTCCTCAAGTGTCACCTTTCAGAGGACATCGTTTTATCCTTCCCTCTAACCCTACCCTTTCTCTACCTTGAACCTAATCGTAGCGCCTAGCACAGAACCTCCTGAACGAAGCACAGAAATCGGAAAATCGCGTGGTATTTTGTCCTCTGCGGGCGTCCGTAGCCCAACTACGGTGGCCGTATCAACACCACACAGTTAACTTTTAGTTCTAGTGCTTCCCGCAACCTGCAGAGGCTGCTCGGATTTAAGCCTCCCTACAGTTCTCTATCTTGTGACCCCTGCCAGCTTCCTTGGGGTGCAGAATTACCAAGCGCCATTAGCTGCTAATGGCGGAGGCCAACGGCCCCATTGTCTGGACGCTGCCTCATTGACAAGCTACAATGTGTGCAGAGTCATTTGAAACTGGGCCCAGACGATAGTAAAAAAAAATAATAAAATAAGTAAGTTTAATTGCGATATAGAAAATTTGGCACCCGCGAAGTTAAGGAATAGATCAGGTAATTACCCCCACCTAACTTATCATTGCCTCACCGCCACCTACTGTCATAGTCTAGTTCACTGCTAGTATGTAGCCTCCTGGGTGAGGTCATAGAGAATGTCTGTCTGGCCTCTTTCTTATAAGGGTCCAAAAACAGATCTCTTGAGGGGCATAGTGACTTTCTCAAGGCCCATAACTCCATGCCATCTCTGACTGTCTTTAAAGAGGAATGCTCAATGCTGTCACCACACACACCTGCCATTTAAGTGGTTGGATGGCAGGCAGAAGGCTCATTATGTTGGAAGGACTTCCTCCTGCTGCTCCCCCCATTTCCCCCATGGTCATGTCATCCTGCATCCCCAAGATCCTCCCTGAGGTCATTTGGGAAAAAACAGAAGCCTTGGGGTGGGATCACTCATACACAAACACACACCCTTCAAGCTGTGGGGTAGGGAAAGCTGAGACTTAAGAGGGTTCTTCTCCATGACCCCTCCTGGGGGCTCAAAGGCAAGAGTCAGAGATCCTCTGGGTCATGCTTGGGGTGGCCTGAAGTCTTGATTCTCTCCTCCTCCTTCTCTCCCTCCTCCTCTTCTTCTTCCTCCTCCTCCTTTTCTTCTGCATTCTCTTGTCCATCTGTGATCTTCTCCTTTCCAGTCCAAGTTTCCTGAAGACATGCTAGGTGGGGTTAAGAGAAAATAATTTAAATATTGGTTCTGGGAATAAGGAGGTTGTTGCCTGGCAGGAGAGGAGCCCAATCCCTACATTTACCTGTTTCAGCAGCTGGGAGCACATGGCCTTCACAGAGAAACTGCTGTAGGGGCTGCTCCTGATGGTGGAAGTACCAGTCTCCTACAACATCTTCAAACTCTTCCAGCATCGTCTCACACTGGTCAAGTGGAATGGTGGAAAGAACATCTGCTCTGCTGGGCTTTGGACACTTTCCTCTCAGCTCTCCACTCCCTACTCCCTACTCCACTGATTGGCCTCTCCATTGAGAGACAGGTAGCCAGGAGGTTAAGCTTGGCTTACATCTATTTATGATCTATCTTCATCCAACCAATATTTAACTAGCACCTATTCTGCTAAGTAGGTTGGGTAAGCTGTGAGATGGGTAAGGTGATCATACCTACCACATCAGGTTGTGAGAGTAAATGAGGCAGCAGCTAGAAAGTATGTGGTCCAGAATCTGGGACATAGTAGGTGCTCAATAAGCAGTGGCGGATAGTAATAGTTTCCAATATTATTTGATATTCTATTGGGCCCACTTTAATTGATGGCAAAGTCCTCATTCTGCCCCCTTCTTCCTGCTGAGAGCTGGACATCCCCTACAATCAAATCCTGGGACCAAGCTCTCCTCTCACCTCCCTGGACAGTTTGGTAATTTGTCTTACCTGCTTCTTTAGGAATGTAACCTCCACGCTGGGCTCATCCCACAGTTCCAATGGGATCCCCAGATCCACCTTCACTCCCTTCTGCACTAGGCCTTTCAATGTTGCCATGGTCTGACTCTGACCCTGAAAGATGGAGATTTGGGATCAGAGCAACCATCCCACCTTTTCCTTCCCTTTTTCACCATAATAGCTTTGTCAACACAAGAGGCTCAGGGATGAGTTCCATGAGGAGGGTGAGAGAGTCTGAACAAGAGGGGACTCTCTAGAGGTGGAGGGAAACGGGCAGATAATTCTTGAGGATCTCAGGGGACACAGGTCTTTGTTTCTGAGAATTAGAGTCTTTCCCTATTTAAGAATCTCACCTTGGCATATCTCAGCGATCCCTTGCGCTCAGCATGAACACTGTAATCCAGGATCCGCTCACATAAATTCTCCAAGGCCTCTTCCAGCCTTGTCTCTCTGTGGGGAGAAGGGAAACAAAGACTCCCTGGATGCTACAGGGGCTTCCAAGGCTCTTTGGTGGACTGGAAGGTGAAGGAGCACCAAGAAGGACTCACGAAATGCTGTAAGGCACATGTCTCTTCCTCTTGCCTGTGTCCAGGACCTGCCCCAGCTCCAGGACCTCTCGAGATCGGCCAGTGCGACTCAGTTCCTCCTGTAGCTCCATGCTTAGTAGCTTACACACTGGTAGTGAGGAGAGATGTCCAAGGGGATACAAAAGAAGAGTGAACATGCCAGCAGTTCATTCTGCACATGACCAAAGGCAACAGAGGATGCAAGTGCAGACTCTGGAGCCAAACTGACTGGGTTGGAATTCTGACTCAGCTTCTCAATATCTGTGTGACAATCTTGCTGTGTTTCAGTTTCTTCACCTCTATAATGGGGATAATACTATGTCCATGACAAGAGTGTGGTGAGAATTAAATAAATAAACCTATGCAAAATCTCTGGAATAGCTCTGGCTCACAGTGTTTATTGTTACTCTGCAGTTCTTTATTGTGCTCCTTCTGTATACACGCTCATGACAGATCAATAAGATTCATGATCTTTGTCTCTGAGACACTGTCAATGTAGCTAGAGATGGATAAATGGATGATGACAATATGGCGCGATGAACCCTACGCCAGGGTTAAGACCAAGAGATTTAATCTCACTAGGAAATGCAAAATCCATTCAAAGGTTACTTAATGACTTCTTACAAATCTTTGATTCTCATAAGGGTGAACAACATGTCTATTCCACTACTAGCATATACTTGGCTCATGATAGTTCCAAAGAAAAAAAGGGGGCCCAGCTGGGCATGGTTGTGCATGCCTGTGATCTTGATGTCTCAAGAGGCTAAGGCAGAAGGATCACAAGTGTGAGGCCAGCCTCAGCAACTTGGCAAGGCCCTACGCAACTTAGCAAGACACTTTCTTGAAAGAGAGAGAGAGAGAGAGAGAGAGAGAGAGAGAGAGAGAGAGATGGGGGCATAGCTCAGGGGTAGAGGGCCCTAAGTTCAATACCTAGAACTAAAACAAAACACAAAACCCATACATAGATGAAAGTAACCTAAACAGGCAAAAAATAACATTTCTTTAAACGTACCCAGCACTGTGCTAGAACCTGAGATACATAGGCACTCCCCATTTCTCCAAGGGTTTATGACTGCAGGAGGTGACAACTGAGGAAGAAGGCTTCCAAAGGAGGTGATATTTAAACTGAACCTTGAAGAATGAATAGGAACTTATCAAATACAGAAAGAGGGCCATTTTGGGCAACGAAAAAGAGCAAAGTCCCAGAGGTGTTAGAGGATGTGCAATACTCTGATCATGAGAAGTTCAATGTCTGAAGTGGAAATACTAGCCAAATATATTGTTACATTGTGTGCATGTATGAATATGTAACTACAAATTCCACCATGATGTACAATTATAATGCATCAATAAAAATGGGGGGCTGGGGCGGGAGGAAATTCAGTGTCTGAAGCATGGGCACTTTAGGGATGAGGACGGGGTATAGGAACTATGAAAGTCACATCATACAACAATTACATGCTCTGCCAAAAAAATGCTGCCTGGATGCTGATCATAGTAGGAGGCCTGCAGGGTTGTTAAAGCAAAAACTTCCAAGATTAAGTCTGTGTTTAGAAAGACAGGTGGCAGGAGAAGAGTGGGGACGTAAGTAAAAACAGGCACAGGATTAGAACCAAGTCATGAGGGACACTGATGTGGAAATGCAGAGACTGTGTGTGTGAGGTGAAGAGAAAAAGAATGGGGGGGGGGACAAGCCAATGAGGCAACAAACCAGGGAAGTAGGGTACTCAATGACAAGGCTCTGAAGTGTCCCTCTCATTAATGCAGCCAGGGAAGATGCTGCTTGCTGCAAAATCTATACAGTACACGCTGGCTGCAAAGCTTCCCATTGACTGGGAACTTAGAGTTGTTTGGCCTCCTCATATTTTGTTATGAGCTTTAAAGGCCGAGTTACTCATCCTCAAACCCTCTGGGGGAGGATGGGACCTGTAATTTGGAAGCGTCTCTGCCGCGGGGACAGAGGAAGTTCACAAAGTATAAGAATCACACCCCGCACCTGAAGGCTCTCCAGATTTAGGTCTGGTGGGTGATCTGGGGGGAACACACGCACATTGAAGATGATCGGTTGAGTGGGCGGTCCTAGGCAGACAATCCCTGAACTACAATTTCCACAACTCACTGGGGCCCACAACTGCAAGAAAAAGTGGGTTTACTCTGGAAGTTAAATGGAAAATGTAGTGCCACAATTTCGCGTTGGACGTAGGCGTTCCCTCCCCGGATCCTATTCCAACTCCGCCAAATTCCAACAGAACCTCACTCGGGGGTTCAAGGAGGTCGAGTGACCCATCCATCACGGTACGTGTGCCCCGGCCTAAACGAAGAAGGAGGGACAGGGAGATGCTTAATAGAGGCTACTCCCAAGATACCTTCGCATTTGCTGGGCAAACGTTCTGTGTCATCGTCCTCTTCTTTCGGCGTCCCAGCCCAAGCACCAGTCACTGTCAAAAAGAAAAGCAATATTCCTAACCGCACAGGTCCCATGACAATGCGCGGTGCACAACCACCGTTTGCCTTCAAACCAACTTCGGGAAGGCGGCGGACCCTTTAAATTCAGAGGCGGTAAGCAGCAGCCTTAAACCCTGCCTCCCTGCCTGGAACCATCAGCGCATGCGTAGGTCCAACCCGTAAAGGGGTGGGGCCTCAGGGCGCTGGGTTTCCCCGCCTGTTTTGTGGCGCCTCCTGAAGGTCCTGGCTGCCGGGTAGTGAAAAAATAAATTCAAGTAACAGACTAGGAGAGTGTGCTTCTCGCATATACACGTAGTAACAATTTTTAAATGTCATTTCAGTTGTGAGCTTGAATGGTTTGTTATGGCTTGGGGAAGTGATGGTGACTTTCGGTTTCTGCCAGGACCTAGTGCTGGGAGGGGGCGGGGCCAAGATGGCGCCGAGCGCCGGGTGAGCGGCGCTTTGGCAGCGGTGAGAGGCTTTTACTGCCCTCTGCATCTGGTTGGCGGGGGCGGGTCTGAGGGGTATCCGGGAGGAGACCCCATGAAAGGCCCGTGTAGGGACTAGGAAGAGGACGATTGGTGGTGTGTCGGTGCTCTCGTGGATACTCCGTGTGTGTATGCATTGGAGGAATGTTGGGGGAGATGGGTGGTTTCTCTGAGCCTCCTTTCGTGCTGCCTGGTTCTCTGCTGGGGAAACGACTGCACAAATATAGCTCAAGTTAATTCTCCTCTGAGAAGCCCTCCTGCCGTCTCCCCTGATCTGAGACGCTCCCGAGATTACAGCGTGTTTTATGAGCCCTTACTGACAGTGGGTACCGCAGGGTTTTGAAGGATTAGTAGGAGTTCACTAGGGAATTGGGACACGACCGCTTCTTGTATACCCTGCATCAGGCATAATGTGTGGAATAATTTTGTTCCCTATAGATAAGACTTGTAAAAATCGGAGAGGAGACTTGGGATAATTTGAAAAAAACACATTCTCCCTCAGCCTTCATCCTCCTGTCCCCCCAGTTCTGAACACAGTTTGAAGTTACTCTTCCTAATGCCCAGATCCAATGGTGCCTTTTGACCACAGTGTAAACTCCAACCTTCAGCCTATGTCTTTTTATTGGTCTCAATAATTGTGATAGTATTTATTGAGCATCTGTATCTCTAAGGCCTTACAATTCATTCATTTATTCAAAAGGTATTTATTATTTACAGTGTCCCAGGCACCTGTCTGGGAACCAGGGATACACCAGTGAACATCACAAAGATTCCTGTCCACATGGGGATGATGGGATAGAGACGATAAACATTGTATCCTCTAACGATACAATGTATTAGGGGTTGTTAAATCTTATAGAAAAGAAAATGTAAAGCAGAATGCCGAATTAAAATAGCAATGGTAAGGGCAGACAGGCAAACAACATCTGAAAAGAACAGAGAAAAAGCTGAATGGCAAGGTCACGGAGGCTGATGTGACTGGATCAAAATAGAAAAAGGAAGGAGAGGGGATCAGAGAGGTAATGGGAAGAAGACAAATCATGAGGGGCCTTATAGGCCAATGTAAGGATGTTATGAGTAATGGGGAACCATTCCAGCAGAGAATTGACAACCTGATTTATATTTTAACAGAATCACTTTGACTCTTATAAGGAATAGATGTAGGAAAACTTAAGGTGGATGGCAGAAGATCTCATTCAGAGGATATTGGAGCTCTGCAGGAGATAGTCTTGAGCCACAGAGAGGGAGTTGAGAAATCAGGTTGGATTATCTGGCAGATTTGATATGAGGGCATAGATAAAGAATGAGTTGCTGAATGGGTGGCAGATGGAGGATGAGGAATGCTAAGGCTTGATCAGGTGGCACAGGAGATCAGAAATTCACTTTTAGCAAGGATTTTGAATCATATTTCTTTTGATCTCTTCTATCTGCCCCATTCCCCTGCCAGAGTATCCATCTCTCCACCCTGGGGCCATATCCTTCTGGTGAGGGAAGGAGGTGCTCCAGCATGGCTGAGGAGAAGAAGTTGAAGCTCAGTAATACCGTGCTGCCCTCGGAGTCAATGAAGGTTGTGGCTGAATCAATGGGCATTGCCCAGATTCAGGAGGAGACCTGCCAGCTACTAACGGATGAGGTCAGCTACCGTATCAAGGAGATTGCACAGGTAAGCTGGTCCATCTGCCCAGCTCTGCATTGTGTCAAGGTTGTTACCTTGACATGGCCTCCTTTTTCCTCAGGGTCTTGGATTTACATCTGTTTTTCTATCCCTCAGGATGCCTTGAAGTTCATGCACATGGGGAAGCGGCAGAAGCTCACCACCAGTGATATTGACTATGCGCTGAAGCTAAAGAACGTTGAGGTGCATGTGAGAGACAGGAAGGGGGCTGAGGACTGGGATGGGTGGTGGGACACTATCTTCTTGGATGCTGCATTTGTCTTCAGCCTAGCCTCTCCTGGACTGTTCTTACACCAATGCCCCCCCCCCCTCTCTCAAAACAGCCACTCTATGGTTTCCATGCTCAGGAATTCATTCCTTTCCGTTTTGCCTCTGGTGGGGGTCGGGAGCTTTACTTCTACGAGGAGAAAGAGGTTGATCTGAGTGACATCATCAATACCCCTCTGCCTCGAGTGCCCCTGGATGTCTGCCTGAAAGGTTGGGGAAAGGGAGAGTGGGGTGGCAGGGAGGAGGGAGAGAAGGAGAAGATGTATGGTGTGAGGAAACTCACAAGTGAAGAAACCCTCAGTGTGAGAGCCCTGCTGAATAGCAGGAAGGAAAACACACCTGCCGTGGAGTGACTTCCCAGTTTCCATGTCCAGCAATTCAACTTGACACCTTCTTTCCTCGCAGCTCATTGGCTGAGCATTGAAGGCTGCCAGCCAGCTATACCAGAGAATCCACCCCCAGGTAACCTCCACACCCAGAGCCCATCCCTCTCTCTCTGCTGCCTCCTTTCAAACCACTCCACTCCACCATCATTCCTGCTGTGATTGCTTTCCCATCAGCTCCCAAAGAGCAGCAGAAGGCTGAGGCCACAGAACCCCTGAAGTCAGCAAAGCCAGGCCAGGAGGAAGATGGACCCCTGAAGGGCAAAGGCCAAGGGGCTGCCCCAGCTGATGGCAAAGGTCAGTATTCTAGGTCAGGCCTCTCCTGGCTCTTATCCCAAAGCCACATGTGAAGTGGATGAAGTTAGGGCCAGAAAGTCCCAGGAAGGACCAAGAAGCCTAGAGGAAGCCAGGTATCCTGGGGTAGTATGTAGAGGGTACTGAGTCCTCTTTTTTCCCCAAACCTGTTTTCCCAATTCACACAGGGAAAGAGAAGAAGGCACCTCCCTTGCTAGAGGGGGCCCCTTTGCGCTTGAAGCCCCGCAGCATCCATGAGCTGTCTGTGGAGCAGCAGCTGTACTATAAGGAGATCACTGAAGCCTGCGTGGGGTCGTGTGAGGCTAAGAGAGCGGTGAGGGCCCCATCCACCTGCCCTCAACCTAAGACTCCTCTTGGAGCCCTTGCAGATTCCTCCCCAAGAGATCTGCCGCCACCCCATTTGCTTCCCTCCTCCCACAGGAAGCTCTGCAGAGCATTGCCACGGACCCAGGGCTCTATCAGATGCTGCCACGGTTCAGTACCTTCATCTCTGAGGGGGTGAGAGGACTGGGAAGGCCAGGCCAAGGATGAGGCTTGGGGGGCAGGGATAGCAGGGGAAGCTCACCTGAGGGGTCTCTCTGCCCCACATCCCTCCCTCTCATAGGTCCGTGTGAATGTGGTTCAGAATAACCTTGCCCTGCTCATCTACCTAATGCGCATGGTGAAGGCGCTGATGGACAACCCTACACTCTATCTAGAAAAATATGTGAGTTGTCCCCTTGCCCACCCTCCTCTTCCTGGGGTTAGGGGACTCTTGTTACCACCCATGGAAACCACTTGTCAGAACCAGCTGACCTGCCACTTCTTCCTTAGGTGCATGAGCTTATTCCAGCTGTGATGACCTGCATCGTGAGCAGACAGCTGTGCCTGCGACCTGATGTGGACAATCACTGGGCACTACGGGACTTTGCTGCCCGCCTGGTGGCCCAGATATGCAAGCATTTCAGCACAACTACTAACAACATTCAGTCCCGGATCACCAAGACCTTCACCAAGGTAAACCTCAAGAACATGTCAACTATTTCATATCACCACCCCAGGGTTGTCACCAGTACAATGAGAGCTTCAGCCAAACCAATGTGGCAGTTTTGGCAGGGGGAAATAACACCTGGGACAAGGGGCAGGGGGACAGGAACTCGTGGGGGTTTGGTCTGAGGAACTTGAACCTCATGTGCAACATCTTAAATGATTTGTAAGGAAAGTGTTTATGGAAGACCTGAATCCTTAGCAGTCTTTTCATACTCCTTCATCTAGGTTTATTTTCCTTCTCTACAGAGCTGGGTGGATGAGAAGACTCCCTGGACAACTCGTTATGGCTCCATTGCAGGCCTGGCAGAGCTGGGACACGATGTTAGCCCCTCACCCCAGGGGAAGAACTAGGGGAAGGGAAGCAGTCTTGAGGTCTTAGAGGGCACCACCCCTCTACACCTGAGAGACTTCTGGTGACCCTGTGGCCCTGGCTTCTCCCTTTCCATTTTGACAGGTGATTAAGACTCTGATTCTGCCACGGCTGCAGCAGGAAGGGGAGCGAATCCGCAGCGTCTTGGATGGCCCTGTGCTGAGCAACATTGACCGCATAGGAGCTGACCACGTGCAGAGCCTTCTCCTGGTGAACAGACTGCCCTCCCTGACTTCTTCCCACTATTTCCCCCTTTCCCCACAGAGATGGTGGCTTAGCAAGGAAGCATCCAGTACATTTGCTTAATCCCATATTTGCCATCATATTTGTTAACAGAACACTCTTCAGACTCGAATGCTGTTTTGGGTACATTTGCTTAATCCCATCTTTGCCATCATATTTGTTAACAGAACACTCTTCAGACTCGAATGCTGTTTTGGAGACAGAAAGGCGCAGATAGGCTAAGATTTAGGGGCTCTTAACATATCCTGTGGCTTTTCCTGATTTGTAATGATACCCCCACCTCCAAGCTTCTTTCTATATCACTGTAGGGCCCATCTACAAGGCAAATGCACACCTATCGGTCAAGTACCCCTTAGATGTCATATATACAAAGCAAATATAGCAAGTCCTTCATTCACACTAGTTGGTGCTGTTTCCTTATGAGGGAGAACCACAGTATTCCTTACAGATAGAATTCCTTAGTTTTGCCTCCAATAGGGGCACCCTGAAATGTATGGGTGATTCTCACCCCTTCCCCCTTGCTCTTCTGAGATTACTAGCCTTCCCTCTTTTGCCTTCTCTTTGCAGAAACACTGTGCCCCTGTACTGGCTAAGCTGCACCCCCCACCTGACAATCAGGATGCCTATCGGGCAGAATTTGGGTCCCTTGGGCCCCTTCTCTGCTCCCATGTGGTCAAGGCCCGGGCTCAAGCTGCTCTGCAGGCACAGCAGGTCAACAGGACCACACTGACCATCACACAGGTCAGTTGCTAAGGGGAGGAGGGTGAGAGGAAATTAAGAAGGATCTGGGGATGGGATTCACAGACACATGCACATGCAGGTCAAGTTGACAAAAGTCTTGGGGAGTCTGGGCCCCCTAGTGAAGGATGCCCCAACCCGTGAGAACTACTGAGAAAGATCAGGAGCAATACAAGTCTTCCTTAGGCCATTCTTTTACTTGGGTGTTGACATTTTCTTCTTGCCTCTCCGTCTTGCAGCCCCGGCCCACGCTGACCCTCTCACAGGCCCCTCAGCCTGGCCCTCGGACCCCAGGCTTACTGAAGGTCCCTGGCTCCATTGCACTGCCCGTCCAGACACTGGTGTCTGCTCGAGCTGCTGCCCCACCTCAGCCTTCTCCTCCTCCAACCAAGTTTATCGTAATGTCTTCTTCCTCCAGTGCCTCATCCACCCAGCAGGTATGTGGAGACTGGGACAGGGATATGTCCCGTCAGAGCCCCTTGGGGAGGCCCCAGAGTAGAGCTCAGTCCCTTCTGTGCCCATGGAAGGACTACTTGCCAGGGTCTTGAAGGCCTCAAGCTGGCAGTAGTCTAGAGTTTCTTGAGGATGGACACTGTTCACAGGGAAGCTCGTGCCCTATCCCCCTTAGGCCTTTGGGGAAGTGGGAAGGTGCAAGGTGATTGGCACTGCCTTCTTTTCTCCCCCAGGTCCTGTCCCTCAGCACCTCAGCCCCTGGCTCAGGCTCCACCACTACCTCTCCAGTCACCACCACAGTCCCCAGTGTGCAGCCCATTGTCAAGCTGGTCTCCACTGCCACCACTGCCCCACCCAGTACCACCCCCACTGGCCCTGGCAGTGTCCAGAAGTACATTGTCGTCTCGCTCCCCCCAGCAGGGGAGGGTAAGGGAGGCCCTCCATCCCATCCCTCTCCAGTTCCTCCCTCATCATCTTCCCCCTCACCACTTGGGGGCAGTGCCCTCTGTGGAGGGAAACAGGAGGCTGGGGACAGCCCCCCTCCAGCTCCAGGGACTCCAAAGGCTAATGGCTCTCAACCCCCTGGGTCAGGCTCCCCTCAGCCTGTTCCCTGACAATGTCATCCATCTGTTGGCAGCCTCCTCCACGGATTCCTACACATGCACACACGCACGCCAGCTGGAAGAAGTAGTAGGCTGCTTCTCCCACATGACTTTCTTTTTAGATACTTTACAGTCAGTTCCTCAGAATAAAAGTTTGATTTGTAAGTCCTGAGCCTTCTTTTGCCAGATACCATGGAAGGGTGAATCCATGGAGGCCTCCTGGCCTTAAGACTCTTCCTGCTCAAATTTAGGGCTATAGGCCAAGATGCCAAGAAAGAAAATATCGTCCTCTTCTTGACCGCTTGTTGCCTTTGCCGCCTGTGTCTGTACTTGGGGAGCCTCAGATCCGAATGACATAGGCATCACTGTGGCTTAGGTGGCGTACCCACTTGTGGGGGTTGGCATTGCTGCAGGGCCTGAAGGACAGCCTGAGGAAGCGAACCTGGAGGCCAGAGCACGTATGCCGGGGGAGTTCAAAGGAGAGGCTTGCGGGGCCTAACCCCAGCGGAGGAGCTGAGGTGGAGGGCCCATGGCTGGGAGGCCCTGGCAGGCCTGGAACGTCCATCTGTGAGGGAAAAGGGCAGGGAAGCCATGAGACCAGGCAGCTACCTGTGCTGGTGGAAAAAGAGTGCAAGAGGGTCAACAGCAGATACCTGGAAAAGGCCTGAGAGTTGAGAGCCTCCCTGTACCCGGGGCAGGTCCCAGCGAAGGGCTCCTTCCCCCAGCTCTGCCTTCTGCTCTGGACTGCTCAGCTCCTGAGACAGGCTGCAGTATGGAGGTGGAAGGTGATGGGTTCAGCCATGCCCTCCTTAACACAGTGCCACTCTTCACCCCAGGAAAGTTCCCTAGGGAGCAGACACTAACCTGACCACCCCTCGTGGCAGAGGAAGGTGCAGTCGGACATTAAGAGCTTGGCTGCAAAGAAGAAAAATGTTGGATCAGCCCCAGGAAGGCAGAGTGCCTTGTCCCTGTTCCTTGAATGTCACAATGGGAGTTCATCCCTATCCTGGCCCCTTCCCATATACTATAGCCTCTACACTGGATTCTGAGCCTGATGGATACACCTGAAGGAAGCAGCAGACTCTTGGCCTTATCTCATGTCGAGAGAGCTGAACCAAGCCTAATCAGCCCTACTCTTACCTCTTTGGGGGCAGATCACACCGTAACTTCAGGTAAACCTGGAGCCTGGATGAAAGAGGGAAATGCTATCACATACCCCATATCCTACTGGCACATCACTATTGCTTATGCAGGGCTTCATGTAAGGTTGTACCCCAAGAAGGAGAACCAAGATCCAGCCCAGTATCACTAGTCAAGCCTTTTTCCAATTTGTGTGCTGTCACCTCTGCCACCACCCATCCACAGTAAGTTTTGGAAACATATATGTCTTGGCTTGGCTTCCAGAGTAGTTGTAGAACACAGGAAATGGTCTCACCGGCCTGAGCCTCGGTCCCACTGCACAGAGGGAAAAAGCCGAAAGGGAAGCGGGGAGGGGAGGTCATCGGAGAGTTGGTACCTCATCACAGTCAGCTGAGACCAGAGAGGAATGAGGTCAGCATGGTCTTAGGCTGGCACTCCTTCCCTCCCCTTTGTTCAAGGAGCACAATAGGTTACCCTGATCCTCACCTCACCCTGGGGTGGCTGCAAACGAACGATCCGATGAGACTCAAACTCATCCAGGTTTACTGAGCTGTGAAATGAAACCTCATCAACCCGAATTCCTGGCCCGTACCCTGGAAAAAGAAAAAAATCCTTCTGACCCATGCTTAGAGAGAGAAGAGGAGGTAGGAGAGAAGGAGCTCCTTCTCAAACTTTCCTCCATGAAACCTTTGGCAGTGACCTACCTCCTCTAGAAAAAAGACCCCTATTCTCCTCACCTCTGAGTTCTGACTTCCCCACACAAAATTCTTCTGTCAAGCCAATGCGCATCTCTGTTGAAGGAAAGAACATCAGGAAAGATCAAACACTGCCAAACATGCCCTCAAGAAGCCCATGTGAAACCCAACCCTGGGCCCTCACCAGAGCCGCTGGGAAGGAAGCTCTTCAACCGGATCTCTCCCTGCACATCCACCTTCAACAGTGAGCCCTGAGAGTGGCGGGGAGGTTAACAACCAGAGTCCTGACCTCCCAAACCTGTTTCCCAAGTACCATTTGTTCTCCACTCCAGGATTGGGAGCCCAAACTTACATTAGATGCTATCAGTACAGACAATCTCTCGACCACATCTAAAAAAACTTCATTCTTCTGGCTCTGAGGAAGAAAGGGGGTTTAATGGTACAGGCTAAAGGCCTGTTTCCAAAATAATAGATAAAAAGAAAAGGTAGGCCCTGGGGTAGGACTTGTAGGTGAAGAAATAATATCCATGTCTAGGGAAATGGAAAAATATAGCAGGATCTTGGGATTCTGGTGCCACAGGGGAGGAAAAATAAAGTATGACCGTATCCATCCGTCTTTACCTTACCTGATCAGAGCGACTGGACAAGACAGGGCGACTGGCTGCACTGCTAGGGGCCACTTTGCTCTGTTGTGTCTCAGCCCCAAACTGTAAAACACCCAAAGCAACTAATCTTCAGCTTTGGTGTTCCCAGCCAATCCCCCTCCTTCCTGATCCTCCTCTTTCCCAGCTACTGACCAAGCCAACGCTGCTGAGGTCAAACAGACTGAAGGGCTTGCTGACCACGGCTTCTGTCTGGATGAAGTTCCTCAGCATCTCTGTGGACGTTGTCTGAACATAACCATAGTCCTAGTGGTGAAAGAGGACAGACAAGAGATTTGGGGCTAGTCAATAGAGGGAAGGAGTGAAAAAAAAAAAAAAAAAGAGAGTGGGTTTAGCTTCCTAACCACAGGATCCCACAGTAAAAAAGAGAAACACGTTCAGGGAAATGGGGGATAAAAGGAAAGTCCTTGGGCCTTACCAGCACTTCATCCAGGAGTTCATAGACAAGAGCCACATTGCGAGAGATGGTCCCCTCGCTGAGGGAGCCACAGTAGTCCCCCAAGAGAGTGGCTAACCTGAGGAATCAGGGAAGACTGTTCATAAATAAATCTTCCTCCTTGCAGGCCCCCACCCCCAGGTGCCTGGCCTAGCCCTTCTCACCGGGACAGCAGCTCTAGAAGGCTGAAGGGAGAAATGTTTTCAGAAGTGGTGGCCACCAAATAGAGGCTGCTGTGTCTGATGTGAATGAAATGTCGGTCATCGTGGTGCTGAAGCAGAGGCGGGAGGGAAAAAAGAGGGTTGTAGTGAAAAAAGAGGGTTGTAGTGAAGGAGGACCCACGAGATCAGAGCTCGAACCCGGATGTCCCTTCCAGTCACAGTAACAGTGTGCCTTCGGGGGGGGGGGGGGTCCCTGAACCCTTCCTAAGGCCTGCTTCCTAATAGATACGGGGTTAATGACAGGTGCTACCCCAGCCTGGTCAAAGACTGAGACACGCAAACACCGCTGCGCCTGGTATGTTGTTGGCGCTCAATAAACTTTCGTGAGTTGTATTTGGAGGAAAGTAACCCCCGAGCGGAAGCCTCCAGGGAAACAGCCCCTGAAAGCGAGGGAGGCAGCGCCCACCCCGTTCCCCAGCCCCCGGCCCAAGCGCCGCCAGTGGTTACCATGACAACCGGGGACTCGTCTCCAGGCAGTCCCGTCAGCTTCCGGTAGAAGAGCTCAGCCACATCTCGGCCACCACTGTCCCCGCGGACTGGCCGGGTAGAAGGATAGTTAAGGAGTGGGCCACAGACTGGCTCTGGGCTAGACTTCCACCCAGCCGTTCCATCCCGCCCAGCGGGTCAAGGATACAGTCTTTGTAGATGAGAGGGTCCCCCTTGGAAGACAGGATGAAGAACTGGGAAATCATGGCCGTTCGAGAAAGAAAACCAGAAGACGAAGAAAGTTGGGCCTGCCCCACCCTGCCGCCCCGGAACAAAAGAACGCGCATGGGCTGGCCCTTTAAGAAGGACTCCCCTCCTCCCTCACCAGCTCGGGCCGCGGGAAACCCGGCGCCAGTCCCGCTCGGCTGGGCGATTCCCCACAACCGCCCACTACCTCCCCGTCACTCAGACCAGGATCGCCTGGTGATTGGCTGAGGTGGTGGCCTGCGACGGACGGGAGTACTGGAGGACCCTACACTTCGATTGGCCCGCCCGCGGCGGCGCCGGTCACGTGGGGAGAGACGTTTCGCGCCAATTTCGGTTGGTCTGCCACACTCCGCCTCACCGCCGTTCTTTGCTCCCAGGAGTGAAACTCCTGAACCTGCCAACTGCTGCCGCACGGCCCCTAGCAGCAATGGCACTTAAGGACTACGCGCTCGAAAAAGGTAGTGTGCTGCAACTCTGGGAAGGGATCCTGCGTGGGACGACTCGGCAAACACCTGTTGGCGTGTGCTGGAATCTTTGGGGACCAGGGTCTTCGGACCTTGGGGCGCGCGAGGCCGGAGACAGCCAGGTGGCAGCGGGATTGAGGCAAACAGTGTCGGGGAGGCGCGTGGGAAGCATCGGGATCGAAGAAGAGCGGGTAGTACCGCCCAAGACGGGTGCTGGGGTCGTGGGGGGGGGCGAGAGCAGGATGGGAGGCGGCAGAGGGGAGGGTCCCTCGCGTCCAGAAGAGACCCGGGCCGCTGGGAACCATATCAAAGGGTCCTCGGCTCAGGGACGGGGACCCAGGGCCCGCCTCCCTTGGCGCCTTGGGGCATTCGCGAGTTCCCGCGTCCTCCGGAGACGCGCCGAAGTCCCGGGGGCGGGCAGGCAGGGGCCGCTGCGACCTGCGATTGGCTGTTTTCTGCCGCCCTCCAAAGCGGAAGTGGAGGCGGGCGGAAGTTGCGCGATGCAGTTGGAGGGAGTGTAGTGTGTAAACAGTGTTCTTCCGCGCGGTGGCCTCGGAGCGAGCGGCCGAGGGTGGGGGCGTGCCTGGACTCGGGGATTTAGCGCGAGACCGCGAGAGGCGGCGGTGGGGTGGGACTGAGTGGCCCTTGGCGTGCTGGCCAATCGCCGGACGGGCTCCGGCTTCGGGCGGAGGAATCCCGAGCGGTGAGGCGGCTGGAATCCGGGCCCATGTGCTTCTTTGTTTACTAAGAGCGGAAGCAGTGGCGGGAGCGGGGGTGGGGTGGAGGGCCACTTTCGTGGCGGAGGTGCTGGCGAGAGCTGAGGTCTAGGGAAGCCGAGGGTAAAGGGGAGTCTTGTGGGTGGAAGGAGAGCTGAGAACTTTGATACCCGAGGGTGTTGTGAAGGTGTGGGGAGGACGTTCGGGAAGAATGCTGTAGTTCTTAACTGCCCGGGGCCCCATATTCTTCCCCAGGTAAAAGCATACATGTGAAAAGGAGTCCTGCTCTCTTTGGGAAGAACTGTATAGGCTTACTTAAATGTTCACGTAATTAATTAGTTCGTGGGTCCTGTTAAATATGAAAGTGGGCTTCTTAGGTTTCTGGTAGGAATTTGGGGTGAGGAATTTAGAAGAAAGATTGCTCCTCTTGATTTCACGTTTATGTTGTAGAAAAGGTTAAGAAGTTTCTACAAGAGTTTTACCAGGATGAGGAATTTGGGAAGAAGCAGTTCAAGTATGGGAACCAGTTGGTAAGTCAAAAATTAGGAGAAGGGAGTGGGGAAGGGGTGGAGCTTAAGATGCTGTAGTGGTTTTGTGGCTTGTTTTAGCAAGTGTGTAAGTGATCTATTCGGTCTAGCACCTGATATTTGATAACTGAATATCATACTACACTGATAATGACTAGGAAGTTTTCAGGAGTTGGGAGATTGTTATTTGGGGGCTGAGAAGTGACTATTGCTGTTGTGCTGCTTTCTAGCTTGTGGAGGCCCAGAGACTGCCCTGGGCCCACTGCAATGGTTTTTGCATAAGAACAAGATAAACTTGGCCCTGAGGTGTTACTATCCCTTTCCCACACCAGGTTCAACTGGCTCATCGGGAACAAGTGGCAATGTATGTGGACCTGGATGACGTAGCTGAGGATGACCCTGAGCTTGTGGACTCAATTTGTGAGAATGCCAAGCGCTATGCGAGGCTATTTGCTGATGCTGTACAAGAGCTGCTACCCCAGTACAAGGAAAGGGAGGTGAGTGCCTGGAGGAACAGAAGACCAAGAAATTGAAGCCTCTGGTGAGAGGATCCTGATGGTTTTGAAGTGTTAGAAAGGAGAAGTATTAGCTCTGCCTGGGGCCCTCTGTGTTCTCTCCCTATCCTGCTGCTCATATTTGCTGTCTTCCTTCTCTCCTAGGTGGTAAATAAAGATGTCTTGGATGTTTACATTGAGCACAGACTGATGATGGAGCAGCGGAGCCGGGATCCTGGGGCTATCCGGAACCCCCAGAACCAATACCCTCCTGAGCTCATGCGTAGATTGTGAGTATCTCTATGGGGAAAGGTCAGGGACTTGTTCCTTAGGACCTTGCTGATGATGATTTTTCCTTCCTTAGTGAGCTGTATTTTCAAGGTCCAAGCAGTAATAAACCTCGTGTGATCCGAGAAGTACGGGCCGACTCTGTGGGGAAATTGGTAACTGTACGTGGAATTGTCACTCGTGTTTCTGAAGTCAAACCCAGGATGGTGGTCGCCACTTACACTTGTGATCAGTGTGGGGCAGAGACCTATCAGCCGGTATGTCTGCAACATGGACTAGGAAAGCATTTAACATTCCTTGTTTTTCTCAATGGTATTTTTGTTGGTTGGTATTGATCTGTTGTTCTCTGGTTATTGTTGAAAGATGCTAATGTATTTACTCTATTTTTTTTAGTATATAGTTTTCTTCTTGTTTTCCTTTTTTGGTGGTTGTCATTATTGACCAAGAGTAGCTTTAAGGAGTACTTGATACTTCTAGAATGCTTTCTGTAGGGAAGAAATGATTCAAGTGATGATAAGTGGTTCTTCTGATTTCCATTGGTGCTTTCTTACGTCCTAGATCCAGTCCCCAACTTTCATGCCTTTGATCATGTGCCCAAGCCAGGAGTGCCAGACCAACCGCTCAGGAGGGCGGCTGTATCTGCAGACCCGTGGCTCCAAATTTATCAAATTCCAGGAGATGAAGATGCAAGAACATGTGAGTTTGGGGTATGTGGCTCAAGATAGGTGGAACACAGGGTCCACTTGTATCCTACAGTCAACTCCTGAAAGGCAGGAAGAAAGAAAAGCCAAAAAAAAGAGATAAGACAGAGAGGAGATCACCTAGAGCAGGAGGGAGGTTTACCTGGAATTTTCTGATTGAGTTGGAAAGGTAAAGGATTCTTCCCTTTTGTAGTGTAGTTAAAGGTGGGCAGGCTGAGAAAAGCCTTAGAGTGCCTAGGGAAAGTCAGGTTGCTGTGGATTTTCTTTGTAAATTTTTTTCCCCTTTTATTTCATGTACTCTTCCACTTCTCTAGAGTGACCAAGTGCCTGTGGGAAACATTCCTCGTGGCATCACAGTGCTAGTGGAAGGAGAGAATACAAGGATTGCCCAGCCTGGAGATCACGTCAGTGTCACTGGTATTTTCTTACCAGTCTTGCGCTCGGGGTTCCGACAGGTGGTGCAGGTGAGAAGAGAAGTTTCAAATGAAGAGAAAACAGTCCTTTTCCTCTTCACCCATTTTTTTATCCCCTCCCCCACCCCCCAGAGGGTTTTGTCAAGAAATTTAGGGAATTGGGTGGGGGCAAGTTAAACAGATTTCATTCACATCCTAGCATTTTCCTGTCCAAGGGTTTACTCTCAGAAACTTACTTGGAAGCCCATCGAATTGTGAAGATGAATAAGAGTGAGGATGATGAGGCTGGGGCCGGAGAGCTGAGCAGGGAGGAGCTAAAGCAGATTGCAGGTAAGGGGTCAGGGAAAGGAGTGGGGATTTGAGTGTCTTTCTAGCCCCAGAATATATTCTAATTTCCTTGCAGAGGAGGATTTCTATGAAAAGTTGGCTGCTTCAATTGCCCCAGAGATATACGGGCACGAGGATGTGAAGAAAGCACTGTTGTTGCTTCTTGTTGGTGGCGTTGACCAGTCTCCTCGAGGCATGAAAATCAGGGGTAAGCAGGAAGAGGACGCAGCAGCTCAGGTGGATAAAATTATGTGGGAGGAAAAAAAGGGTGGTAAGGTTCATTGTCTCTTAATATCACAAAATAAGAGTTGGTGTCTTGGCCTTATGGGTACAGGGAAGCTTAGAAGGAATAACAGGAAAGGATGCAGACCTGAGAAGTGGTCTTTGTAGGACAGCATGCTTAGGAGAATGGTCATTTGGCTTCTTTCTTTTCTTCCAGGTAACATCAACATCTGCCTGATGGGGGATCCTGGTGTGGCCAAGTCTCAGCTCTTATCTTACATTGATCGTCTGGCACCCCGTAGTGAGTAGGGATAGAGTGAAATCCCATTCAAAAGGTGGAGTTTGGCTGGGAGAACAGGTCTCCGGTGAGGGTTGATGGAAGGAAAAGGAATGTAACCCCACAGCATTGCATAGTTCTTTAGCCACCTCAAGAAGGCCTCAGCTGGGGGAGCAATTCCAGTGCAGGCCTTGCCTCACTGGCCCATCCCGTGTCCTTGCCCTATGCTTGCTCCCTTCCTTGTCCTTTCTGTAAAACATGTTTGCTGCTTTTTTTTCCAGGCCAGTACACAACAGGCCGGGGCTCCTCTGGAGTGGGGCTAACAGCAGCTGTGCTGAGAGACAGTGTGAGCGGAGAATTCACCTTGGAGGGTGGAGCCCTTGTGCTGGCTGACCAGGGCGTGTGCTGCATTGATGAATTTGACAAGATGGCTGAGGCTGATCGCACAGCCATCCATGAGGTCATGGAGCAGCAGACCATCTCCATTGCCAAGGCGGGCATTCTTACCACACTCAATGCCCGCTGCTCTATCCTGGCTGCCGCCAACCCTGCCTATGGGCGCTATAATCCCCGCCGAAGCCTGGAGCAGAACATACAGCTTCCTGCTGCACTGCTATCCCGATTTGACCTCCTCTGGCTGATCCAGGACCGGCCTGACAGAGACAATGACCTTCGGTGAATGAAGTTTCACACCCAGAGAGACCCCTCTTTTTAAGTCTGGAAGGAGTGAGGGAGGTGAAATCAGAAAATCCCCCAACTTCTGGTTGTAGTAACTCCAGAGCCTTCCCCTCTTACAGAAAGGCTGGTCTGTAGTTCTTAGTGTGAGGCCTAAGATGCTGATGAGGGTTTCCTGGAAAGTCTGGCCTTGCCTCTGAGGGAGAAGCAGAAGGAATCAAGTGAGGGATTTTTGAAGTCAGGACTTTGGCATGTATCCCTAAAACGCATTACTCCTTGCCTCCATTCTTCCCAGGTTGGCCCAGCACATCACCTATGTGCACCAGCACAGCCGGCAGCCCCCTTCCCAGTTCGAACCTTTGGACATGAAGCTTATGAGGTAGGAGGGCTAGGTAGGGATGGGTGTACCTCAGCAAGTCCCTAGTACATGACTGTGTCTTGGGCCACATGTTCCCTGAAAAGCTTTTAGTCTTGGGTATTTTTTGCTACTCTTCTGACGTAATCTAATAATAATAAGAACAGTGAGTCTTAGGTCCCTGTTTACCAGCCTGACTTCATGAGAATAGTGTATGCATCTTCAGATCCTGCCTTACTTTACCACCTCTGCTGGATCCTACTCCCTAGACACTATAACTCTTCTCCAGAGCCACCCTCCCACCCATCCTGAGGTTTTTATTCCTTTTGACCTATTTAGTTAAATGATCTTCTTTCTTTCTTTATTTTTTTAAATTTTTTATTGTTGGTTGTTCAAAACATTACAAATTTCTTGATATATCATATTTCACACTTTGATTCAAGTGGGTTATGAACTCCCATTTTTACCCCATATACAGATTGCAGAATCACATCAGTTACACATCCATTGATTTACATATTGCCATACTAGTGTCTGTTGTGTTCTGCTGCCTTTCCTATCCTCTACTATCCCCCCTCCCCTCCCTGATCTTCTTTAAACAAAGACTATTTTTGTTCCTTTTAGCTATGTCATAAAAACTCTCAGGGGACTGGATTTTTTGTTTTAGATATTCATTGGATCCTTCCTTATGACAGGTGGATTTGTCTTGTTTTTTAAAGGGCCTTTTTTCCTGAAAAGTCGGAAATAACTTGAAATGCACTGGCAGCTCTACTTTGGGAGAAATTTTTCAGTGATACTCAAGCCAAGCAAATAATCATCCATTGATTTCTTTTTTTCTGTTTAATAAAGTTCTTTCCAAGAATTTTCTTAAATGGGGGACCCTTGTGCAGATAGAACACATGCCCCCTCTACTCCGTTCCCATCTCCTTTTTCTGCTTCCCCATGAACCTTTTCTCCCACAGACGATACATAGCTATGTGCAGAGAGAAGCAGCCCACAGTGCCCGAGTCTCTGGCTGACTATATCACAGCAGCATATGTGGAAATGAGGCGAGAGGCTTGGGCCAGTAAGGATGCCACCTATACATCTGCTCGGACTCTGCTGGCTATTCTCCGACTTTCTACTGCTCTGGTAAGTGCCCAGTCCCTATCATACTGGATGGTAGTTAGTTTTTGATCCCTACTTGGCAGTTTGCCTTAACACGATCCTCTTGCTGCCTCCTCCCTCCTACCGGCCCTGCTGGGGCTAAAGTGCTGACAGTGCAGATAGTGGTCCTCTCCGTGCTACCGCACTGTGGGTACTTGCTGCTCCAGCAGGGCATGCACAGCGCCCATGGAGGGAAAGGCCTTCTCTTCTTGCTTCAGCCTCACTGATGGATGGGTGGGTTCAGTTCATTCCCTGTGTCCTACATCCTGTGCTATAAAACTTTCATTTCTGTCCTCACATCTTGGACCTTGGTCCTGGGGGCTCCAAAGTGCTGTTCGTGCAGGTAGTGTGATTACCTGACCTACTGCTGAGCTAGCACTTCCCGAGCCCCCAGGACACACCCCTCTGCCAATCGCCTCCTTGGCTGAGCTCCCAAGGCTCCATCTGTCATGGTGGGGAGCCCAGTGGAGTTCAGAAGGGTCTGGTCTCCCTCACAGGACAGCTGAACACCGGGACTGGCCAGTGTTGAGAGGCGGAGACTTGGGCAATTGCTGGACGCTGCCCTGGGCATTGCACTTGTCTCGGTCTGACAGTGCCGGCCCAACACTGCGGATGTGGAGGGCAGGCAGGGGTCCCCATCCTTGTTCTATTGAGTAGGCAATGCATGGCTTGCCCTGCCTTAAAGCTGGAACAAGGGGGCTGTCCCTAATTTTGTTCCATTCCCCTCCTCCTGTCCCCATCTCTCTCCCCTGCCTTCCCTTTAGGCACGCCTGCGAATGGTGGACACAGTGGAGAAGGAAGATGTGAATGAAGCCATACGGCTAATGGAAATGTCAAAGGACTCACTTCTAGGCGACAAGGGGCAAACAACTAGGTGAGTGGCTTCATGAAGGATAGAATTGGGTTACTGTGGCTTTCTTGAGCAGGTCACTTTATCTTTGTGGTTTCTGTATCCACAAGTGCACAAAATTGGCCTCAGAATTCACTGGCCACCATCTCTGTTGCTGTCCAGCATTCTGGTTTGTACTCTAATTCTTCAAACCCACATTTCCTTCAGGACCCAGAGGCCAGCAGATGTGATATTTGCCACTATCCGTGAATTGGTCTCAGGGGGCCGAAGTGTCCGGTTTTCCGAGGCAGAGCAGCGCTGCATATCACGTGGTTTCACACCTGCCCAATTCCAGGCGGCTCTGGATGAGTATGAGGAGTTGAATGTCTGGCAGGTCAATACCTCCCGGACAAAGATCACCTTTGTTTAACTGCTATCTGCCTGAGACAATGAACCAACCAGGATTATGCTGACCTGCTTGCTCTTCTGAAAATGTAATGACGCCCTGGAGGGGAAGGAGACCCCTTCTTCCCATTGATGCACTTGTTTTATTCCTTTTGCTAATAAAGTGTTGCCACGTTTTAGTTTAGGCCTAACTTCAGTTAAAACACAACATTGTGGGGTTTTCAAATTCATATCCCATTCACATTTGTGCTTGTTCTATTCTATTCATCTGATAAATCATGTAAGGTATCTGTTCTATCTGCCAGGCACAAGAATCCAGCAAGAGTGACTTCACTGCCATACGGAATATGGAGATTCTTTGAGCTGGGTCTCCATTCCTCTCCCCCTACTTAGTCTCTCAATACTTAACTGGACCTTGTTGTGTGCCAGTCTGACTTTGAGAATATAGTAGTATGATGGGAAACAGGACTTATTGACCCAGTTCTTTTTTGATTTCTTGAAATATTCCTACCATTCATCCTTAGTCCTCAACTCTACCTAAAACTATTTAAGGGTAACATTCACAAACTTAACACTTGGCACAAGTAATTACATAATGTTGATTCCAGTCTTTAGACCCCTTCCTGAATCTCATCTTCTCAATGTGGATACTAACTAGTCCCTCTGCCTCATGGGGTTGAGGCACCATGTGGATGAAAACAAATTGAAAAAGCACTCCTTCCTGGTAATTCATCATTCACAGAGGAGTCAAGCTTTTGAGTTGTCCATAATAAATGTTTTTAATGGCCTTCCCTCCCATTTTGTGAAAAGTACTTTGAGTAAAACAGCTTGGGAAAGGAGTCACTTGGCATGTTTATAGGGTTGACCTATATAAGTTGATGTCCTCCTAGGAGACCACTCAGGTGGAAGAAGGCAGCCTTGATATAAATCTAGTCCACCTAACTGAACTAAGGAGAATCTTAAGTAGCAGTGAACTCAGTCACTGAAGGGAGTCAAGAAGAGCTGATAATAAAATGCATTGCCTCTGAGCAGGACCTCCTTTGAGACCCAAGGTAGAAACCAGTGTGGTGCCTAACAGAGAGGACAAAGCCACTGGAAGGGGTACTTAGGGGCTGCTCCTTTTATTAATGACAGCAGTTTCTAAAGGGAGTGTAGTGCCCGGCCCCTTTGGGGCAGTTGTCTGACCCCTGTGCATGATCCCTTCAAGTAACCTCAGAAGAAGAGCCCCCTCATTCGCCTGCCGATGCCTTGTCGGTCGTAGAGAACGTTGAACTTGTTCACAAACTGGTTCATGGTGTTGCAAGTTTTGGTGATCGTACCGAGGTAAGCCATGAGTCCCACATCATTGCATTGCTGGGAGGGAATAAAAGAACCAGTTCCCCAGGGGGTCCCTCACATGTGCCTGCAAAAAGGTGTAAACCCCACCTCCCCACCTGGGATTTTACACTCACATCATAAAAGTCTGTCTTGAACTTGTCTGTGCTGAGCACTGGGAGGCAGTGACAGAGAGCATAGGCCTCCCGCAGGATCTCATGATTGAAGGGGACCTCTCCTAAGGGCACAAAGAGGCTGCACTGATATGGACGCTGTCAATTCCTCAGGAGGGAAAGAAAGGATGAGTGCCAGGAAGGCACCTGCCCTACCTGCTTCAGAGGCCTTGACATACTCCAAGATGAGCTTGACGCGGCTGTGCAGCATCTTGATGGCACTATGCTGTGCTATCAGGTGTTCAGCCACTACAGGGGGACAGATGAAGGGTAAGAAGGCATATGGTCACACCTTGCATCCCTGCTTCAAAGAAATCACCTCCCTTACCAGTGGAGTTCTCTCCACTGCCTGTTGCTGTCATTCGGGCAACATGGTCTACACCAATGCGTTCAGCTTCCTCTGTGGCCAAAGTATAGGTCAGCTCAGCAAACAGCATTGTAGCCTACAGGGCAGAACATCCCACAGAGAGAGTCAAAAGCAGGAAATAGGACAAAAGCAGGATTTGAAGGTTGAAGGGTCAGGTATTACCTCTCCATTGATTATATCAATGACAGACTCAAAAACGCTGACAGGAAGCTGTAAATGACAAATGAAGAACAGCTATTAGCTCCTGAACCTATGTGCCAAAAGTTGAACTGGGTTCTTTCACACATTTTCTCATCTAATTTCCCCAATAACTTGGTGAGATAGGGATAATCCCAATCTGACATATGAAAATGCCTCTCAGAGCTTAAGTACTAGCCCAAAGTCACAGCTTATAGGTGACAGCATGGAGATTCAACTCTAACATTCACCAATAGAGAAGAGATGTCACAGTAAAACATAACATGGAATGAGGATACACAATAAGAACAATGATAGACAAGAATGACAAAGCAAGCCTGGGGTCAATAATACTCACATCTGTGTGCTTGGTCATAGGGTTCAACTTAAGAAAGAGGGGGCTCTCAATTATCTCGCACACCTAGAAGAGAGTCATGCACAGGGAAGTCAACACCTCATCTTTCTTCTTCCCCTCATCCTCTAATCTCTGCCCAAGCATGCACATGTGAGTGTGTATACCTGCTTATGGACGTGGATGTCGGAGGGGTCAGGCGGCCCCCCTGTGGTATACCAACCCAGAAACTCCAGCTCCTTGAATACCTGTTTAACTGGAGAGGAAGGGGCCAGAGCACACAGTATTCCCTTAAACCATCCTTCCTTAGTTTGAAGCTCCTGAGTTATTTCCACAATTTCTCCCTCCCTCCTCAATTCGTGGCTAGGTTTAGAACAATTACTCTTTTCTACCCAGGCTTCTTTCATTTTTCACTTTCCTTGTGGGGGATACCTGAATGTGTTCTTTTTCTGAGAGCTACTCTCCCTTAATCTTCCCTCCTGTTCTAAATCTTCTCTCCTGTTTATTCCTTCCCAGCCCTCTTGATATTGTCCACCTTGAGCTTTTCTTTTTTAAACTCCCACCCTCTTCCCCACTTCTGTTCCCCTCTCACACTGCTCCTCCTTGGTGTAATAATATTCCTTGTCAATGATAATCTTCTCTTCCACGGTGTGGGACAGCAGCTCAAAGGAGTTCATCACTTCAATATTTCGGCCCTCCTGCTTCCCGATCAGAGCCCCAATCACTAGGGAGAGAACAACACGTAGGAGATGAGGGTAAGGAATCTTAAACTTTTCCCTAATCACCTGAGGGTCTGAGGTCCAGTGTGATTTAGGGGTGGGGGGATTAGCTTCAGTAAAGGAAGGGGGAAAGAGTGAAGGAGGAGACCAAGGAGGAGGATTGGGTGTTATGCAGAACACTCACCCTGCACAGGTCGCCCCTCCTGGGAGCGCATGCGGATCCAGTGGTCTGAGATGTTGAGAATGACAAGGGGATGAAGAGCGACTGAAACACTCCCAGTCACTCCGGAGGCCATCACACTGGGGACTACTAAAGGCGGAGGAAAAGGAGAAAGGGTGAGAGTCCGCGCCCCACGTTCTTCCCTGGAGATGGGAGCGGGGAACATAAGAGCCCGGGCCGTACATCCTTCCCGCAAGTTACCCGGGAAGAGATGTCGCTTCTCCCAGGAGTCGAGGACGGCCTTAACGCACCCCGGAAAGGTATCTCCAGAAGCCGCCCGCACCGCCCGTTACCTGCTGCATCCACCTCCATCCCGCTGCTTCCTCCGGTCCCGTTCGCCGCCGCCATTTTCCCCGCGCCCGCCAGCGTCGGCCCCGCCCCCTTCCTTCCCGGCTTCCGTCGGCGAGCCGCGCATGCCCAGTGTTCGCGTGGCGCACGGGGCCAGTCCCTGCCCTCGCCGGCAGCTAGCGGCTTCCAGCTCTCGGAGCTCGACTGGTTTTCGAGCCGATTTTCGGTGACGCCGCTCTGCCTCTCGTCTGCGCCCCCAACCTGGTCTTCCTCATGGGTAAAATTGGGGTAAGGATGCCCCGTTCTGAAGGCTGTTGTAGAACGAAATCCAGATTTCGGACCACACCCTGCAAGGCCCTTCGTGATCTGGCCCCTGCTTGTCAGCCCTGCCGGGCCTCAGCTTTTCCAAGCTTTGATTCTCATGCTTCAGCCGTACTGACCCTTCTGTGTTTTCCACACGCCTCACTTTCTCACGTTTTAGAGGACTGATTCCTTACATTTTGTTTATAACTTTATCCCCTGTGACTCAACATGGTGCCTAACACATTAGCACCTAAATAATTTTTTGAGTGAATGCCCCAGCAAGTTACATATGCTGTCCCTTCTGCTGCCTCTCTAGTTTACTGATCTGGCTCTTTTAGTATATCTCCGTACCTTCAGCTGAAGTTTAAGCCCCTAGAAGGCAGGTAGAGACTTGTACCTGGTAAAGCCTAGTCTGGTACCAGGAGATACTTTATGATGATAAAGGTGACTTACAAGGAAGTTAGGCAATTTCCCCACTTAGGAGTCTGAATGAAGGACCAACTACCTTCAAAGGAAGCCATCTGAAAAATCCCTAGGGAGAGGGATCTTCTAGGCAAGGAGAAGTTAAAAGAGAGTTAATCACATTCTAGTCTCCAGTGAAAAACTTAGGAGATCTGGACCAACTGAGTTTTCATAGAAAAGTAAATATGCCTAACTTCTCTTTAGGAAAAATAAGGTCAGGAAAAATGTAGGCAGCTTCTAAGGAGTACAGCATTGAAACTGAAGGCTACAATAAAAAGATAAGAAACAATTTAATGTTAACCGTTGATAGTTTGCATTGCTATCTCACATAAAAGTGCTCCTTTGCCTTTTTGTTATTCCAAATGCTTTTGCAACATTGGTCAAATAATTCTATAACTCCTAAGCAGTGGTCATTGTGAAACTTATGAAATTGAATCAGTTGATTATACATGCTTCAGAAGTAAACTTACTAAACACTTCTTAAAAATACATGTATTAAAGAAAGAAAGACTACAGCTGGGCATGGTAGCACTCACTTGAAATTCCAGTGACTTGGGAGGCTGAGACAAGAGGATCATGACTTCAAAGCCAGCCTCAGCAAAAGCAAGGTGCTAAGGAATTCAATGAGACCCTGTCTCTAAATAAAATATAAAATAGGGCTGGGGATGTGGCTCAGTGGTAGAGTGCCCCTGAGTTCCATCTCTGTGGTGCTAAGGGCGCGCGCACACATACCCATACCCCTCACCACCACGAAACACCCCTGGATTCATTCCCCAGTACCAAACCAAACCAAATCAAACTAACCAACCAACCAACAACAACAACAAAAAAACAAACACTCAAGTTAGCTCTCCATTCTCTTCTTAGCTTCCAACAAAATTACACATAGTGCATCAGTCTGTTGTTTTAACTTTTCCTTCCATTGGGTGGAGGTAACTAGGCTGGTGGGGAATAGATCAGAGGGTCTGAGAAGAAAAGGTAAGAATTCAGTGAGACCTGCAGGAGAGAGTCCAACCTGGGTCACCACTTGGTTTGTCTGTGGTGTTGTCAAGCAATTGTTCCTCTTGTGGTGTGTTAGTGGTTATCCATCCATTCATCCAACATTCATTTAACAAATATTTAGGAGTGTCCACTACATGGCAGGCACAGTTCCAGGTGCTGGGGAGATAACATTGAAAACAAAGTTTTGACCTCATGGAGCTTATACTCTGATTGTAGAAAGCAGATAGTAACAATACATGAAGATATTAAGAGGGATTGGCAAGTGCTGTTTAACATGGAAGAGTAGAGATCTGAATGGAGTGAAGGAGAAAGACATGAGGATGTCTGGTGAAGAGTATTCCAAGCAGAAAGGACAAGGGTGAAGGTCTTGAAGCAGATATATTCCAAGAATTACAATAAAGTGGCAGGAACCAATGAATTAAAGGGAGAGTAATAAGACATGAAGTCAAAGTAGCAACAGCACTGGAAGCACATAGGCCATGAGAAGGTCTTTGGCTTTTAGTCTGAGTGAAATGCAAATAGAGTGACATGACTTTGACTCATACTTTGAAAGGATCATTAAAAAAAAAAGGCATAAACTAAGAAGTAAAGAGTCATCCAGGTTGATGTATGGAAATTGGCAATTGGGGAGCAGAAAATGAAGCATGGGATGCTGGAGCTATTTTTGTAATCCAAATGAAATATGAATGCGGCTTGGACCAGGGCAGTAGGGGTGGAGGTGGGAGATGACTCAGGCCCCGAGCTACCTACCTGCCTTTGAGCACATTGAAACACATTGCTTCGGCAGCTGAGGTTGGGTTTTAGCGCCCACTTGCCCCCTTCACTCAGCTGCCCTCACAGAGCTTCCAGTACCATTGCTACTTTGACTGCATGACCCTCTCCACAGCTCAGGGAATCCTGATTGAATTCAGGATACACTTGGAAGGTAGAGGCAACAGGATTTGCTGACTCAGGGATGCTTGGGTATCAGGAGAAACACATGAATTTATATCAGTGAATCCAAAAACAAGGTATTTGTGTTCCTATTGGGTAGGGGAGGTTGAGAGGATTTGATGGTGACATACTTCATCCACATTTTTTTTTTCATTGCACACGGGCTGGGGGGGGTGGCAAACCCACAGAGTCAAGACTGTGGATTGACTCAGAGCATTGTGATGGTGTTTACCAGGTTGAGGAGCTGGATCCCAACAAAGAGATTATGAAGTGATTCTCCTCCCCACATTTCCCAGGATCTGTTATGAGTTAAATTTTCATGTCCAGCTCCATTCATAGCCCCCAGTGTGATGGTACTTAGAGGTGGGGCCTTCAGAAGGTTGTTAGGTCGTGATGGGATTAGTGGCCATGTAAGAAAAGATAAGAAAGAGCTCTCTTCTCTCTCTTTCTCTGCTATTTGAAAACTGCAAGCCAAGAAGCACCCCTCACTATCAAATCAGCCAGTATCTTGACCTTGAACTTCTAGCCTCCAAATGGACACATTACCTTTATTTTATTTCTTTATTTTTATGTGGTGTCAGGAATCAAATGCTCGGCAAGTGCTCTACCACTGAGCCACAACCCTGGCCCTAGTCTGTGGTATTTTGTCATAGCTACCTGAGCAAAGTTTAGGGGAGAATCTACTGTGGTTCCCTAAGGGGCTGGAGTTGTTGCTTTCCTTCCATGGCCTGAAACTTAGTGCCTCAAACCCAACAGCCTTTTCTCCTGTCATTCCCTATTTGCATCTGAACCTTTTATCCAGACTGGTCAGGTAAGAGTGAGATAAGGGAATATATCTACAAAGACCTGTTACACCCCCACTTTTATGCAGCTGCTGCTGCATAGCAAATCACCACACATTAATTACTTAATATCACACCAGTGTACCCTCTTGTAGTTCTAGACGTCAGAAATCTGAAATAGGTGTCCCTGGCCTGAAACTAGGGTGTCTGCAGGGCCATGCCCTTACTAAAAGAAAACCTATTACCTGGCCTTTTCCAGCTTCTAGTGCTGTATTCCTTGGTTTACGGCCCCTTCTTCCATCTTTTTTTTTTTTTTTAACATTTATTTATTTGTAGATGAGCACAGAGTATCTTTATTTTTATGTGGTACTGAAGATCGAACCCAGTGCCTCACACATTCAAGGCAAGCACTTTACCACTGAGCTGCAGCCCCAGCCTTCTTCCATCTTTTTTTTTTTTTTTAAAGAGAGAGAGAGAGGAGAATGAGAATTTTAATATTTATTTTTTAGTTTTTGGCAGACACAACATCTTTGTTTGTATGTGGTGCTGAGGATCGAACCCGGGCCGCACGCATGCCAGGCAAGCGCACCACCGCTTGAGCCACATCCCCAGCCCCCCTTCTTCCATCTTTAAAACATTAAGTAAGTTGGCATCTGCAATTAGGGTTGAAGGTTAGTTTCATCACCTTCTTCTATAGTAAAATAGCTCTTGGCATTTTCTCTGTCCCTCTGTTCCCCATCATCATATCACCTTCTTCTATAATGAAATCACTCTTGGACTCCTTCATATAAGGACACTTGTGATTACATTGGATTCACTGGGATAATCCAGGATCATCTCCCCATCTCAAGATTCTTAACTTACTCACATTTGTAAAATCCCTTTTGCTATAATAGACTGATATTCATGGGTTTGGGGGATTAGGATGTGGATATCCTTTTTTCTTAAGGAAATGCACCCTCAAATGGGTTTTTTTTTTTTTTTGAGAGAGAGAATTTTAATATTTATTTTTTAGTTTTCAGCAGACACATCTTTGTTTGTATGTGGTGCTGAGGATCGAACCTGGGCCGCACGCATGCCAGGCGAGCGCGCTACCACTTGAGCCACATCCCCAGCCCTCCTTTTTTCTTATTTGTGTGTGTTTATTTAGTTTTTAGGATGTGGATATCCATTGTTCAATTGGCCATGGCATGTTTTGGGGGAGCCAGAGAGCAGAGTCCTCAATCAAGTGGTTGTTATCTTTGTGCTCCATGACCATGTCAATTCAACAAGAGAATCCTGGTGGCTGGACCAAAATTTAAGTTTGAATCCCCTAGGCCAGACTTTTGGCTGGGTTGCACCGAAAGGGTCTGTTACTCATGCAGGCCTGGAGTAGCCATTGGGAGAAAAAAAGAATTGTGCCAAGAAGTGTCAGGCAAATATCCTAATTTTTCCCTGGGTGTATTTATGCATGCCTGTGATCCTCACAACTCTGGAAGGCTGAGGCAGGAGAATCACAAGTTCAAGGTCAGCCTCAGCAACTTAGATCCTGTATCAAAATAAAAAATAAAAAGGCCTGGAGGGCTGGGGATGTGGCTCAAGGGGTGGGGATGTGGCTCAAGCAGTAGTGCGCTCACCTGGCATGTGCACAGCGCTGGGTTCGATCCTCAGCACCACATAAAAATAAAATAAAGATTTTGTGTCCACCGAAAACTGAAAAATAAATATTAAAAAATTCTGTCTCTCTCTCTCTCTCTCTCTCTCTCTCTCTCTCAAAAAAAAAAAAAAAAAAAAAAAAA
>NW_026000185.1:30021023-30112286 GCF_001458135.2 Marmota marmota marmota
TAAAAAAAAAAAAAAAAAAAAAAAAAAAAAAGGCCTGGGGATGTATCTCAGTGGTAAAGTGTTCTTGGATTCAATACCCAGTACCAAAAAAATAAAAAATTCAAAATTTCAAAATAAGTCTGTAAAGCACCCACCCCTTTCAGACTGCTCATTACCCAAGAGTTGGACAAGAAGAAAAGAACTTTTTGGAAGAAGGTCATGTTCAGTGACTAGACTGTCTTCCTGACCTCCAAGAGGAGGTCTGATGTTGATGGAGGCTCCTCCAGTGCTTGACAATCAGATATCACAATAATGGGTAGTGTGGAGTGTCCACTGAACACCTTGATTACAGACCCAATGTTGAGTGGCCTTTGCAACAAAAGGCACAATGATGGTAGACTGCAGAGGAAACCCAAAAATATGAGACGGTGTAGTTTCTAGGACCAGAGGGCCAGAGGATGTGGCCTGAGTCTATGGGTTGGACTGGAACAGGCACACAGTAAACTGAAAAAGTGTGGACAGAGGCCAGGGGCAGTGGTGCATACCTATAATCCCAGCAAGTTGGGAGGCTAAGGCAGGAGGATCACAAGTTCAAGGCCAGCCTCAGAAACAGTGAGACCTGGTAGCAAAATAAAAAAATAAACAGAACTGGGGATGTAGCTCAGTGGTAAAATGCCCCTGGGCTCAATCCCCAGTAACAAAAGTGTGGACAGAAGTGAGGCCCTGTGTTAGTGTTTAGCTGCTGTTAACAAAATATCTAACAAAAACTTGAAGGAGGAAAGATTTATTTTGGCTCATGGTGTCAGAGGTTTCAGTCCATAGTCAGCTGGTTCCTTTATTTCTGGGCCTATGGTGAGACCAAACATCATAGTAGAAAGAAGTCAAGGAGCAAAGCTAGTCACCTGGTGGTGACCAGAAAGCAGACAAAGGGATAAAGGAGCTAAGGGCATGCTCCCAAGAATCCACTCCTTTCAACAAGTCCCACCTGCAGTTTCCACTATCTCCCAGTAGTCTACTCAGTTATGAATCCCTCAATGAATTAATCTGATGAAGTCAGAGCCTTCGTGATCCAATCACTCCTCTAAATTCTTACCTCTGAACATTGCTGCACCTGGGGATCAATCCTTCATCACATGAGTCTTCAGGGGACATTTCAAATCCAAACCTAAACAGGCACCAAGAGTAGCTTCTATAATAGGTGTCAAAGGTCCCATGCTATCAGTTGACCCAGAGCAGGAAGGGGCTTCTGAATGGTGTATGTTTGGCCAGCATCTTGGTGCCAACCATTCTGATCAGAGAACAGGTCCCCACCTTCAATAATCACATGAATTTACCCAACTGTCAGATAGCAGGTAAGATTTGCTTCCTTAGCTTACGGCCCCAAAGAATGTGTCTTTAATTTTCTGTGTACTTTTCTAAGTGGTAAACCAAGCAACAAGGCCATTCACAACAGCTCAATTCAGTAAAATGTGGGAAGGCTCATCCAGGGCCAGGTTCACCAGACTAGGAAAGGGACAGCTTTGAGCTCTTTGCCTATAGAGCAGAGCAGTGGCGTCCACTTTCAGTTTACATGCTGTTCCTGGGGTTACACAGCCACAGCAGCCCAATGAACCCTATCAGGTAAAACTTAGCTAAGCAATTAGTGAATGAGGCCCAGGCATTTAGGGGAATCTCTGAGACTGGTAGTGTCCATTGAGCCACATCTCTGCCTTAGTGGGTTTCTCCCAATGCCATAACTGTCAGTTTTTCATATAAAACTCAGATGCTGCTGCTTAGGATCAGGGGATGACTGCTCTCCTAAGTACACAATTTCTATTTGGCTAGCAATGCCTTTTAGACTCTTCCCGTTTTAAAAAATCATCTGGTTCTACTTGTCTCCATACAAATGAGAATTTCAGTCTGAAGAGTGCCAAGCCTTGGCTAACAGAGTAATTGGTTTTTCAAAAGGGGTGTATGTGGTGGCCATTTCCAGCAGGTGGCGCTGTGATGGTGAAAATCACCTGAGTACCTGGGCTGCAATCATTTGAAAGTAAAGCTGGGATTTCCTTCTCTGGATTCCTTACTGTTCTTGCCAGACCACTTGGGAGGGGAAAATGGAAGTGGCTTGAGGAATGATCCTCAAGTCCCTCTATCACCCCCGAATGGGAGAGTTTTCTCTAACACTTGCTGGGTCTGAGTGCAAGCTCTTGTCCCACTGCTTCCTACTATAAAACATGGAGCCCTACTGTTGAATCTGGGTAGCTTTCCCCTACAGGAACCAGAGAAATCTAACACAGGCATGTCAAGAACTGGAGCATATGACAGCCATCAGGAAACTCTGCTAATCTTACTCCTTTCCCCCATCACCCTGGGCTGAAAGATCAGGGGGGAAGCCAGCCAACCTGCCTGCTGGGCATGTGGAGACTGCAGAGGGGCTATAGGAGTCCTGCTTTTTGATCTGTTAGTGCATGACCTACACAGAAGTAACTTTTTAAAAGCAGTCCACCTTAATTTTTTTAGGGGGGATGCTGGGTGTTGTGTTTCTGCCCCCATTGTCATATCATCCCTGAAAGCTTGCCTGGTTTTAGCATAAGGGTAGGTCTTCCAGGGCAGCAGGGCTTATTTATTTTATTTTATTTATATTTTGCTCCCTGATGAAGGCCCCAGCTTCTCTGCTAGCCCCCTATCTCATAATCAAACAAACTTGTGGTACCATTTGGGCAACCTTTCACACTGCTCAGCCTCTAAACCATGACCCCACTTCAGTTTGTTATCAAGTACAATGGTAGGAGATCCTGACTCTCTCCCCACCCTTCACTTGAGCGAAGGCTTTTGCTGTTGGATCCCAGAGAGACTTCTTTTATCTCTAATCCTGACCCATGTTTTACTTCCTGTTCCAGAGAACCATGTCTATTGGTGTCCAATTCTTGTTGCCAAAGCTATTGAGTTTGGGATTTGGCTTACATGCTTTAATAACTTAGCCTGTTAATGATTCATGGTTATTGGCAGAAAACACAAAAATCCTGATTCAGAGACAAAGGACTTTATAGAACAACAAGCAACATAAGCACCAGCAAATTTGTTTGGTTCCCTTTGCTTCCCATGGGAGATGTATGGGCCCAGATGGAGCCTACACATGCAGTAAGTTGCTTTGCAGCTGAGATGGGGAAATGTACAGCTTTTACAGCAAGCAGTAGCAAGCCTGCTCTTTGTACAAGGGAAGATGTGAGTCTTTTTTGTAAGGAAAGAACTGAATGAAGGAAATAAAGAGAGAGGAGAGGTGGCTCAGCAGTTACACTGGTTTATTCAGGAACAAATCTGTGGAGGGGGGCACAGTGGAGACTGAGACCCCTCTTCTGCTTACAGCCTCAGAAAGTTATAGGAGTATGAGGGAGTAGGGGAATTTTTGAGGTTAGCCCGTTGCTAGAAGGTTGTCAGAGAAGGATTCTTGTTGAGTCACATCCATTCTTTGAGGTGGTCACTGTTCTATATTGAATCAGGTGTTTTTAGGATTCTAGTCCCAGATAATGATTTCCTTTCTTTTTATGATGATGGAATATTATCTGGGGTTTAAGGTCAAGCTGAGTCAGAGTGACTATGAGGTGACTCTTGTTCTAAGATGGAGGCTATGCTTCAGAATGGCATTCCTGTGTCAAGTTCTCCCTAACATTCCTGCCTTTTTCTTTTTGATAAGAAAGAGGTGATGTCTCTTTAAACTATTTCCATATTCCTTTTGATGGATAGCTCAGAGGTTCTGATCCCTCAGGGCAAAGCCCCACTGTAAGATTTGGGGATAAAGAGTCTATTTTTTGTCAAGTGAGAAAGCCACTTTGAAAGGGGTTAAGTAACCATGAGAGTGTTTTTCAGGGTATCAGTTTTAAAGGTGTATTATAGAAAATGAGGACCTGGAAGTTGATTCTTTCACAACTGTATCCACACATACTTTGGAAAGATGTGCCGATCCGCCATTGCACACTTCTACCCTCCTGTCTGAAGACTGCTGCTTTCTGACATGAGGGCCAAGCAAGACTACCAGTGCCCATTCTTCCACTGAATTTTGGTGAGGCTTACTTTTTAACTTTATTTTTAAAAATTTCTTTTATTTAAAATCCATACAGAAGTTTAAATATTTTCTTCTCCACCTTGGTGGACTACCTTCAGCATCCCTTGGCTCCTGGCACCGCAGTTCAGGAGTAATCAGTAGCACCACTTCTGAAAACTTGCTGGGAGTTATCAGGCCAGGTTCTGGGACAAACACCGTGAGTGAACTACAACTGGACTGAGCCCCAGAGCAATAGAATTGATCGTATGGAAGGTTCTGGGAGCCCACGACCTGTCCCCACGACTGTCCTTGGCAGAATTTTTTACAAATCTAGCCACCCCAGTTCGAGGAACTTCACTCTACTTGCATCTTTCTTTCCTTGACACTGCCTACTTTGACCTGTTCTTCTTGCTCTAGAGGAATAAGCAGAATAATAAGGACTTGAAAAAAACAAGGGATGCCTAGATCTGAGGGGGTATCTGATCTTTTGCTCAGATTCTCACTAGGGTATTGCCCCCAAGACCGTGGTGCACATGCCTGCGCCCTGAGGCCCAGGGCCTCTGTCGGCCTTTTTCCTCGACGCGGCCAGCAGGCGGCGCAGCCGGCCGCCTGCGTGGGGGCGACAGGCCCCCGAATGCGGTGTTAGCGCTCGGGCCTTCGCCCCTAGCAGTCGGTCTTCTGCCCAGAGTCAGCAAACCATCGAGAGTTGAGGACCTCCCATTTTCCTAGAGAGAACAAGTGGGCGTTGGGGGCCGGAGGCGTGGGGGGTGGCTGGTGAAAAGAATGACCCGGAAGCGAAACGCGAAGAAACTTCCGTTCTTTGTTCTGTCCCGGGTGTGTGGGTCTGTGACAGGGTCCAACCGGGCCTGGTCCGTGTCCGCCCCTCCCCCACCTCCTGTCCCTGTCTCTAGGGTAAGTCCGTCTGTCCCCGAGGCTCGCGGTGAGGCGGAGGCTGTGGTCGCCAGGGAAGGGGGTGACGTCCGTGCGGCTTGCCGCCTGCGGGGGTCCCCAGGCCCGCCGGAGCAGGGTGCGGGGAGGCACCCCTCCCTCCCCTATAGCTGGTCCCCGGGGACCCCAACACACGCGCACACGCCCACATACACACACACAGACACGCACACACACACACACACACACACACACACACCACGGACCTTGCGTGGCGCAGGGAGGAAAGGGGCTCCAGTTCTGATTTTGTGGCTTAAACAGCTCCCAGCTCGAGTGTTTAAAAGTTCCAGTGTAGCCGTAGAGGCGTCCCTCTGTAAGACAGCGGATGACAGCGACCTCAACTTGCTGTTTGATGGTAATAGTTTTCGGCGATTGGGCAGGAGAGGAAGTTGACTTAGCTGACTTCATGGATCAGAGAGTGAACAATTAGAACTAAGGCTGGGAGCCGGGTGCAGACTCAGATTCTGGGCACTGTCCCGCTGGGAGCCGCCCATAAGTGGTGTCTTTTATGGGAGTGATCCAATAGGCTCTGGTTCCCGTTTTCAATCATATTGATCCCTAATTTGATCTGCTTTGGAAGTGGGATTGAACACAGAGTGGTGTTTATGCTCTGAAGGGCATGTGTAAACTCCACAAGAGGACAGCAGGATGATGAACTTGAAATTCATGGAATAGTTAGAGGAAGTTAAGGTATTTTGCCTCCAGAAGAGACGTCTGTGGAGAGTGGACATTGTTTGGTTTCAAGTGTTTGTTGAATAGCTGTTGAAGTTCCATGAGGGCACTAGGTCTGGGGGGAGGTGAGGGTCCCCTGGAATGGGTTTTAGCATCCCTGAAGTACTCTCATAGCTATGCTATGCTGTGCACAGGTGGAGCAGACTCACTGTTGAAATAGCTGTGTGTCCAGCAAGTTAGCTGACAGAATGATGGGAACTTCTTACCCTGGGTGAAGGTTCACCTGGAGAACCTTCAGCTGCATTTCAGATTTTTCCAGGTGCAACAGAATTATCAGGTTTTTTAAATATTAATCAGTATTTATTATTGTTATGTCCTCTTTTTAATCTAAATATTTGTATTAGAAATAAAGTTTACATGAATATTCCTTTTTCTCTTTAATAATGTAGCATTGGCATCAACTAAAATCAGAATTCCCAGGAACTTGAATAGAGGCTGCTAGATTCTCAGTCATTGTGACTTTGAATTCTAGGGAATAACTTCAAAGAAGGAAAGGACCAGACAGGTAAAGTTTTTCATAACCCATTCTCACTGCCAAGTGATCTTTCTTAGCCCCCAGGAGCAGCACCAGGGAAAGGGATGGGCAGGGGAAGGGCCCTGTCTGGGCTCAAAGCTTTGGGGGCACAATGGAGAGTTTCTTTCTGTGAGAAACGTTGTTTACTGATACAGACACAGGGAACTTGTTTTCAACAATATGCCTTTGAGTTCCAGCTTTGTTTAACACAGTTGTAAAGAGAGAGTATTGCCTTTTTCTCTGGATTCAGAGCTTTGACTTGCCTTTCTAAGGGAAGCTTGTTGTTTTGTTTTGTTTTTGGAGATGGGGTCTTGCTGTGTTGCCCTGGATGGTCTTGAGCTCATGGGTTCAAGCTAACCTTCCACCTCAGTTTCTGAATGTTTGAAACTACCACTGTTTCCAGCTTCTTAAGAGTTTGTTCTAAGAGTTGACTTGTTGTGGGTGTCTGCTTACAGTCTTGGAAATTGTAAAGGTGGTTGATAGGAAAAAAAGATGCCTGGCTCTGAAACAGCCTGACTCACCTTGATTGCCAGTGGGCCTGCCTCATGCCTGATTCAGTGTTTTCCACTGTGAAATGCCATTGGCATTGGCATTGGGCATACTGTATCCTTGCTATCCCCAAACTAGACTTGTGTGCTTTCTCGTGACTCTCGGACAAGGCTCTTCGCGCTGTTATGCCTTAGGTAAATAAAGCAGCCTATAATGACGAAGCAGATACTTTTTTGCATTTCTGATTTTTTTTTTTAACTCCTTGCTATAGTGCCTTGCAGTATAGCTGGCTTTCAACAAATATGTGAGCAAATGACTAAATAGATAAAAGGTAGTGGATAAAACCTTGAGTAATTTTTTGTTTTGTTTTGTTTTTGTGTTGGTATGCTCTGGTGGCTGCTGAATATGCTGGATGTACTGATCATGTCACAGCCATTATCTGAAGTAGAAACTCCTACTTGAGGTTCAAACCTTACTAGAGAAACAGAGAGGGCTGGGGATGTGGCTCAAGCGGTAGCGCGCTCGCCTGGCATGCATGCGGCCCGGGTTCGATCCTCAGCACCACATACAAACAAGGATGTTGTGTCCGCCAAAAACTGAAAAATAAATATTAAAAAATTAAAAAAAAAAAACTAGAGAAACAGAGAATAGACTTTTTGATGATATCAACTGAGGAGTGAAGACATTTGTGGGGGATAAAAGCAGAATAATGAAGAACCTTATGTTTAAAAAAAAAAAAAATTTGGTCCCTGCTGGAGAAACTTATATTCTGATCCAAAGAAATGTCTTATTAGAAGAGGAAGATAAAACAAAGCTGCTGCCTTCTCAGTGAGAGGAAGCACAGAAACTGGGATTATTATTTTCATCCTTGTGAATATATATACTCACTTTTCGTTTTTATAAATATCACTGAGAAGCCAGGTGTGGTGGTGCACATCTGTAATCGCATAAACTCAAGAGATTGAGATAGGAGGATCTTAAGTTCGAGCCCAGTCTCAGAGAGTTGTCAGGAGAGTTGGGATAAGCCCTTTTTGTGATTTTTGTGTAATTTCATTATAGGGAGTGGGTGTCGCCAGTATCAAAAGACCAGTCCTAGTTGCTGGGATGCTTACTATTGTGGATATTAACTGAGATGCTTGTTCCCCTCTTTGTGTATTCAAGAGATGTTTTTTAAATTATCTTTAAACTTTTACTTCTGCAGTGCTTCCTCATTCTCATTCAACATCTGCTTCCTGCTGAGTCTTCAGATAGGAGACCAGAAACCAGAGCATCTAGCCCTACCCATGGAAACTCAAGCCAATCATGTATCTCAGGAACCTCAGGCCCTGCTTGAGAGTGGTGAGGAATAGGGATTCACTTATTTCTATTCCATCATTCAGAAATTGTTTATTGAAATCTCTCATTCACCAGATACTAGAATAACTGCTAGAATCCAGATGTGATAAGACATACTTCTTGCTATTCGGTAACTTACCATCTAATGGGGGAAGTTTAACAGAAATTTATTAATTGAATTAATAATTAATTTAATCTTTAATTAATACACAGCTTGATAGGTGTTATAAGTGAGGCATTTTGAAGGATTGTAGGCACCTCGTGCAGGATTAAGAAAACTCAATCCCTTAATTCCATTTTTCAGGCATCTGTAACAGACAACTTCATGGTCATAATTTGGGCTCTTCAGGAGCAAATTCTTAGAATAGACTCTGGGGAATCATTTTGTAGGTGGGCAAAAGGATAAAGTAGATATTTACTAAAATATATCTTGCTTTTATAGACTATCTCTAACTTTTGAACTAGTTTCAGCCTGAATGGGAATTGTTTTCATGCTTATCAGGAAAAAGCATTTAGGACTTTTTTTGTCAGGACTAGTATATCTAGTGGTTTAGAGTCTCTAAGAGACGAATATGAAAAGTTATGTGGTCAAGCACAGGAACAGGAAATATTTATAGTATATAGATTTTATCTGGGAATAAAGAAAAAGTAGATGAGCTTTATTTTCATTCAGGGCTGGGGAGAAGCTGCTCGTTTTCCTCTTCCTGAGAACTTCATGTAGGAATTTGATCTCAGAGATGTGGAAGAATGATAGAAAAGATGTGAGAGTGTAGCCTGTTCCTGACTCAGCTTGGGAGAGTGGACAAGAACACAGGAAAGATGAAACTAGGCATTTTCATTAAGAAGAGTGACCAGAGGTCAGAGACAAGACAGACTCACTTCTGGGCCCTTTTATTATCTTTCAGCTCTTCCTTCTTCGAAAGTTCCTGCCTTTTCTGACAAGGACAGCCTGGGGGATGAGATGTTGGCAGCTGCACTCCTAAAGGCCAAGTCCCAGGTGAGCTCTGGTTCCCTTTACCCATTTTCTTCCCAATTTGTGGGCAGCTTTTGTGCAGTGACATCCCATTCAGTGTCCTAAATCTGGATTCTGACCATTAGGACTACTTTCCTACTGAGTCACAGTCCTTCACCTTCTGTCATAGACTCTTACCTCTCATTCTCTATTCAGACCTCCTTTCCCCACTTCCCAAAGAGGCATTAGTCAACCCCATCCTGAGTTGTGTTCTTGGTGCTGCTGGTCCCAGCCCTCACCCTAAAATTGTGTGCATTGCTGTGTTGTTTCAGGAGTTGGTGACATTTGAAGATGTAGCTGTGTACTTTATCCGGAAGGAGTGGAAGCGTTTGGAACCTGCTCAGAGGGATCTCTATAGGGAAGTGATGCTAGAGAATTATGGGAATGTATTCTCACTGGGTAAGGAGCTGCATATTCTCAACAGAGCTCCCGGCTGTCTGGTGGCTTCCTTGCTTGCTAGAAACAGTCCAGTGACTAAAAACAAGTAGTGATTGACTCAGCCTCAAAAAATTCTACTAATAATAATTATTATTATTATACAATTTATACAATAATTTGCACATCTACACAATAATTTGCAGTTTTCATGTATATTCTCTCATTTAATTCTCATAGTAATGCTGTAATTGAGGTTGCTAGTATTATCCTCTTTTTTTTTTTTTTCCTTATACTGGGGATGGAACCCAGGGCCTTACACATGCTAGGCAAACACTCTACCACTGAGGTACATCCCAGCCCTATTGTCCTCATTTTATAGGTGAGGAAAGTAAGATCAGAGATCTCAAGTGCCTTGTGCATTGTCACAGAGCTATTAAGTGGCAAAAATTGATACCCAAGGGTCTTTTAACTCCAAATCTGATACTTTTCCACATGTTCTCTGAACATACAATCCAGAGATTTTTCTGAAGAATAAGTATGTTGGGATCCTTGCGTCCAAGTGAAAATTCTGGGACTCTCCTTCCCTTCTCTGTTGAATTGCCCTAGGGACCTCTCGCTTTGTTTCGGTTCTCATGCACCTGCTGCTCTTACAGAAATATAAACTTGTAAGTAGAAATTACCTTCAAGATTAATTCCTCAGGGCTGGGGATACAGCTCAGTTAGTAGAGTGCTTGCCTTGCATGCATGAGACCCTAGGTTCAGTCCCCAGTACCACCAGCACCACAACAACAAAAGATTAATTCCTCATCTCTTGCCCCACTTTTAGTGACACTGTTTTCCTGAGCAGAGCCAGGGGTCTTCCTTACTCCCAACTGAGACCTGCCTGTACAATTCCTTTCTGTTCATAGGAAATCTGAGATCTCGAATTGCACTCTGGGACAGCTTAGTATGAGCAGGATAAACTTCCTTGTCCCAAGACTCTCTCCATGAGTAGGATTCCCATTTGTGAATCCTGATACCATCTCTTGGCTGGAATGAGTGGAAGAGTTCAGGGTCCTGAGTTGGAAAGGAACTGAGAACAGAGAAGTCCAAAGAGATACCTGTTCAGGCCAGGGAGAAACAGCTGTGTCTATTTCTGACCCTCAGTGCCCTGTCTGCTTTAAAAAAAAATATAAACTAAAAATGCTAACTATCTGAACCCTTTACAGTTATTCTCTGTGCCTGAAGTTTCCTTTGGAAACTCCAGCAGAAGTAGTGAAAACAGAGGTCACATATGGTTTACATAGCCTCCCACACCAGCACAGCTTTCTAGGCCTGGAGCCCAGAGGTGGACTAAGCTGTCTTGCCTACTTCTGTGGGTGTTGCTTATGTGACGTGACTACAGATGGGATTGTTCTGCTCACATGGGGCCATTGAAATCCTCAGTATCTTCACCCTTCTGCTCCTTTCCACTCTCCCACATGTTTCTTAGCGCTCTCATCAACTTTCTCATCAGGTATCTATGTTAGTTTTTCATATTTGCTTTCTTCTCGTTTTTTCTTTTTTCTTTTTTTAAAAATATTTTATTTATTTATTTTTATGTGGTGCTGAGGATCGAACCCAGCGCCTTGCAAGTGCTAGGCGAGCGCTCTACCACTGAGCCAGAACTGCAGCCCCCTTCTTTTCTTTTTTTCTTTTTTCTGCAGTACTGAGCAGTAAGTAAGGGGAAGGATCTCAGAGCCTTGCACATGCTAGGCAAGTGCTGTGCTACTGAGCTACATCCCCAGTCCTTTTTAGTTTGAAACAGGATATTGCTAAGTTGCCATGCTGGCCTCAAACTTATGATCTTCTTTTCTGTCTGTTTCCCAAGTAGCTCGAATTATAGTCATGGGCCACCATGTCCTGTATCCCCATTATTTTTGTTTCAGTGGTACAGGGAATTGAACCCAGGGATGTTCTACCACTGAGCTACATTTCCAGCCCTTTTTACTTCTTATTTGAGACAGGGTCTCACTGAGTTGCTTAGTCTGGCCTCAAATTTGAGATCCTCCTACCTCAGCTTTCTAAGTCCCTAGGATTATAGGCATGAACCCTGACTCTCCTGTTTTTGTTTTTTCTTTTTCAATTTTGTTACTAGGATTGAGCACAGGAATTGAACCCAGGTGTGCTTTATCGCTGAGCAACATCCCCAGCCCTTTTTAAAATTTTTTTTTTTATTTTGCCTCAGCATCTCACTAAGTTGCTTAGGGCCTCACTAGATTACCGAGGTGGACCTTGAATTTGTGATACTCCTGCCTCAGCCTTCTAAGTCACTGGGCATGCCCAGCTTCTCTGTCATTTTTTAAATTGTCTTTGCAGTAACCATCTATCTCCTGAGTTATATATGTAGACTTTGACTTCTCCTTGGAAGTCAATATGGCTTTCCTGTTAATAATTTTGGTTCCCAACTCTCCACCAAATCCATAAATCCTCTTTACATCCTCAGCTTTCTGTGTACTTTTAACTCTTTTCTCCTTGATTTTGCTTTTTGCCTTGCTCTTTCCCTGTTTCCTTAGCCTGTTTATCTTGTTTTACCTTAGCTACACTTAAGTAGGCCTCTTTTAGGTATGTACTTTTAGCACTACAAATACAAGTCACACAATTATCTTGTCCTCTGTATTTTATTCTTTTTTGCACAAGGAACAAGTGACATTTGCTTTTTTTTTTTTTTTAATTGTGCTAGATGGTGAATCCAGAACTAAAAATGATCAAGAAATTTCTGAAGATACAGGATCACGTGGGGTGCTGTTAAGACGATTCCAGAAGGATATTTCTCAGGGTCTTAAGTTTGAAGAAACCTATGAACAAGAAGTTAGTCTAAAGAGGCAACTAGGGAACTCCTCTGGAGAAAGATTGAATAGGAAAATACAAGATTTTGGTCATGTGACAGTTAAGGAAAAGCTTACCACTGTGGCAGAGAGAAAGGAGAAACATAATGAATTTAGGAACAGCTACACTGTGAATTCCAATCTTATTTCCCATCAGAGACTTCTTATGGGAGACAGACCCCATAAGTGTGATGAATGTAACAAGAGCTTTAATCGAACTTCAGACCTTATTCAACATCAGAGAATCCACACTGGGGAAAAGCCCTATGAATGTACTGAATGTGGGAAGGCTTTCAGCCAGAGTTCTCATCTTATTCAGCACCAGAGAATCCACACTGGGGAGAAGCCTTATGAATGTAATGATTGTGGAAAGACCTTCAGTTGTAGTTCTGCTCTCATTCTCCATCGGAGGATCCACACCGGGGAGAAACCTTATGAATGTAATGAGTGTGGAAAAACTTTTAGCTGGAGCTCCACCCTGACTCACCATCAGAGAATCCACACTGGTGAAAAGCCCTATGCCTGTAATGAATGTGGGAAGGCCTTTAGTAGGAGCTCTACCCTTATTCATCATCAGAGAATCCACACTGGAGAAAAACCCTATGAATGTAATGAGTGTGGGAAGGCCTTCAGCCAGAGCTCACACCTCTATCAGCATCAGAGAATTCACACTGGAGAGAAGCCCTACGAATGTATGGAATGCGGAGGAAAGTTTACTTATAGTTCAGGCCTTATTCAGCATCAAAGAATCCACACAGGGGAGAATCCCTATGAATGTAGTGAGTGTGGGAAAGCCTTCAGGTATAGCTCTGCTCTTGTTCGCCACCAGAGGATTCACACTGGAGAGAAGCCTTTGAATGTAACGGGTATGAGCAAAAGTTCCCTCAGAGTTACTGCTGAATTAAGTATCAGAGAGTCTACATGAAAGAGAGCCACATATTATTTTCCTCACTTCCCCTGAGTTGAAAGAGCTCTTGCCTTACTGCATAAGTGTGAACAAGTTAGGATGTGTCCCTTCCGCCTCAGACCTTTCACTTTAGAAAAGGGACAGATTGGGTGATCAGCAACCTACTAGATTTCTCAGCAGTGACACCAGCCTTGAAAATCTGTAAGGCAAGCAGTGGATAAAGTGCAGGGAACAGAAGGAAGCCTGGGGTCCAGTGAAACTTATTTGGGTGGGAGATTGCACTAACCATTCTTCTTGCACCAGAGGAGCCTTTCTTTCCAAGGTGGGGAGTGGAAGCTTAGTAGGAACAAAATTCCAAGGATTCCACTAGTTGGAGTCATGTACAGTGAGCACAGAAGGCAGCAGAAAGAATGTTCTGGGTCCTCCTATTTGCTGGGAAGGGAAATGGAGACTGTATTTCAAAGCCACTCTTCCCAATTCAGCTTTAAGATTTGTGCTGTTTTGTGATTTCATAACTTGGAAAAACTAGGTGTTGAGGGGTTTGCTATTTTAATGAGGAGGGGGAAAAGACTCCAGAGAGAATTTCTGTGATGACTATATCCTGTAGGGCTCTTGGCGCAGCAAGACCGCAAATCCAAGAGCAACATCCCCAGCCCTTTTTAAATTTTTTTATTTTGCCTCAGCATCTCACTAAGTTGCTTAGTAAGATGGGCAGACCCCTCATGGTCCTCTCGGTTGTAGTGGGACTGAATGGGAAAGCCATGTAAGCAGTGAATAACCTGAGGGAACAGATCAGAAGCGTACAGCATTGGCCTCTGATTCCTGTCCCCTCTCCCTCTTCCTACTCCTGTGAGGAAAAGTAATTTAATCCCACCCTCTAGTTATTAAGGATGCTTTTGAGGAGCTTACTCAGCCAACCTGTTCTGTCTTCTGTCATCTCGAATATCTAGCCCCAGCAGTCTGAACTCTCCTGACTCCACCTCTGACTTCAGCCACGGAGGATTAATGCAAATAAAGAGAAAGCCCAGAGGAGGCAGGCTGTGGCCTGAGCCTGGTGGAGGGCTCCTGCTGGGTTAGGATGGTGCTCCCTGAGTTTTCCTGGGCCAAGGGATGATCTTCCATTGTGTTTCCCTGATCCTGCTCATCCTGTAGCATTAATGAAGTGCACTATTAAACAGAATAGTTTTTTCAGAAGGAGATTTAATGTTTTTTGTGTGTGTGTGTGCAGGGGCCATATTCATTCAGCTAAAACAGGACACAGTGACTATAAGTGGAATTTGACATTAAACTTGATACGGACAGCCATTTCTCTTTAAATTGCAAACATGAGATTTCCCTTTCTCTCAGGCTCATTCTTCTAAGACTATCTCAGAATCACTCCCACCCTCATATCACATTTAGTATTTTATGAGTTACAGATATTCTGTGTGGCACAATACTTTTTTTTGTACCAGGGATTAAACCCAGGGACACTTAACCACTGAACCACATCCCCACCCCTTTTTATTTTTTGAGACAAGTTCTCACTAAGTTGCTTAGGGCCTTGTTAAATTGCTGAGGCTGGCCTCAAACTTGTGATCCTCCTGCCTCAGTCTCCTGACTTACTGGGATTATGTGGTGTGCTATCATGCCTGGCTGTGGTACAATATATAAGACCAGCAACCAAAAATAGAATGGTGGTACTGGGATATGGGGTCCCTGAGACGAGAGTACTTGGTTGTTGGGTAATCGTGGGCAAATTTAGATTTCTTGTTTTGCCTATTTGCAAAAGGATGTTACAACCATGAAGGGTAGGTTGAAAATCTGAAGAAGTTCAGAAACTGTATGGAGCTCTGGCCTATTTGAAAAGTTTTGGATTGTATATTGTGATTGATCATCTGTCATTGATTATCATTCATTAGTTTCACAAAACTAATGAAACTGATCATTTTGATTTTAAAATTTATTTTTTATTAGAGATAAATGGTTACACATAGCAACTGGGTTCATCCTGACAAACTCTTACATGCATGGAAATCAATTTCAGTTAGATTTCCCTTTTTCTTACCCAGTTGTTTTAACTTTTAATATTTGCCACATATTTGCAGATTCACTTTATTATTCAAAGTGTGGGCTTGAATTACCCATATTGGAATTATAGATTTTTGAGCTCCAAGTCAGACCTATATGATTCTGGGAATAGAGTTAAAATTTACACTGAGAAGGAAGAAATAGTCATTTAATAGTTTAAATTTTTCTTTCTGGGTAGAGATTAAAGCTGAGCTAAATCTTGGAAGACAGAGTGAGGTGGAATTCATTTTGTGGGTCTCTGGAAAAGATCTCTTAGCAGGTAAGATAGCTGTGTGATGGGTAGTCACTACATATGAAAGCTTAGTTCATCTGCTAAGATGTGGAAACAGACTGAAATCACCCCAAAAGGATCTCATGACTGAATTCTTCAGAAGGTCCTAGTAGGGCCTATTGCTGACCATGGTGATTATGTGAAAAGTCAAGATTTTAAAAATAATTTTGAAACTACATTTTACTTACTTTATTTTCCTACATATCATCCCTATTTTCCATGATTTTTTTCTATACTATTATTGTTGGAATCTATTTATTCCCCAGGCTTCAACTAAATGAGTCGTTAGTCTGCATGTGTGGTACTGATCTCACAAGTTCAGTGTTGGGTCTCCAGCATAGCATTCACACTGTGACTTGTTCATTTCAAACTAGATACGCCTTTCCCACTTAGTGTTCCCCTCAAAATATCTGTAAGCTCTTGAGTCAAAACCTGTAGTTTTCTTCATACTCTGTAACCTCCCACATCTAAGTAGTGTTGAGTCTGGGGCAGGTTAGGTAAGCTTGGAATGAGTGGAAAGAGATTATTGTTGGGGAAGTTTTCTGGTTTGAGGAATAGAGTGGCTTTCCAGGTGATGGTAACAGAAGCTGACACTTGGCCTTTCTCTATGCTAGCCTTACTTGGCCCCTTTCCAAGTGTTTTCATATATTCAGTCATTGGATCCTTACAACAATCTGTGTGAAGCAGGTGTTGGTATTATTTCCAATTTATAGACAAAAGCAGTTACCCAGTAAGATAAGATGGTGAGATTAGAGAATAGATCTCCCCTGGGCTGCTCTGCTTGGTGGGTGTCTGGGCCACATGGCCCAAATGATGGCTGTGAGGTGGGGAAATGTGAAGGTTGGCACTACACCAGTCTTATCGTTCAGTGGTTGGAAACCTTTCAGTGGCTTCTCCCTTATAGAAGAATAAAATTATAGAATAAATTTATAGAATAAAAATTCTAGCTCAGCCTTAAGAGTCCAGGCTGTCCTTGAGCCAATCTCTACATATCAGAGTAACCTTATGTCTTCTTGTTGCTCCTCTTGACACATGAAACAGCAAAATAACAAAGCCTCAGAAACATCCAACACTCATGCCCGTGAGTTTGCCCACAGGCGTTCTGATGTTCAGCTCTTCACATGCAATCAATAAAAACCAGAGTCAAAGAAACCATTTTTGAGGGGGCGGGGGTTGCTAGGGATTTAGCTCAGGAGCGCTGAGCTACATCCCTAACCCATTTATTTATTTATTTATTTTGATTTTTTTTTTTTTTTTTTTAATTTATAGACAGGTTCTCACCAAGTTGATTATGGCCTCGATAAGTTGCTGAGGGTGGCCTTTCTCTGTTAACAGCTGCTGGGATGGGAGGCTCTCTGTTGCACAGGGCAAAAGCATACCTACCACTCCAGTGTTCATCCTTCTAATTACTGGAAATTAAGTTGGGCTGAATTCTAACCCCTTTTAACTTCCCCTGGTAGCTTCTGATGTTTTCTTCTCAACCTACACAATGTAATCATTTGTAAAATAAAAGAGGGGCTGGGTTGTGGCTCAGTGGTAGAGGGCTTGCCTAGCATGTGTGTGGCACTGGTTTCAACTCTCAGCACCGCATATAAATAAATGAATAAAATAAAGGTCCATCAACAACTAACATATTTAAAAAAATAAGAGGGACAGACAAGATTTGCAAGGACATATTCAGTCATAGCAAAAATAATTTCATTATTAATAGTTCCATTCCAAATCATTCCTGTTATTTGAAATACAACCCAAAGGATTTTGACAAAGGATATGTTGCCAACTAAGAGAAAAGTCCAGTTTAATCTGAACATTTCAGGTAACAGAAGTATGAACCATGGAGTGGTGGAGAAGAGCATCTTAATGAACTGTTCCTTTTTAGTAAAAGATTGTTTTTTAAATCTCCCCAGAGATATTTTTATTTATACATTGTTTTCTAGAGTTTAATAATTTTCTTCCACTTTAAAAATAAAGCCCAGTTAGCTGCTTTGTGTTTGTGTGTTTGTGGTACTGGGGATTGAACCCAGGGATTCTTTACCACTGAACTATATCTCCTAGTCCTTTTTATTTTGACACAGGGTCTTGCTAAATTGCCTGAGCTGACCTTGAACTTGTGGTCCTCCTGCCTCAACTTCTTGTGTCAATAGGATTACTGGTGTGTGCCACCATACCCTGCTAGTTGCATTGCTTTAAATGTAGTCATGAAGAGAAAGGTTCTGAGATGAATAAAAAAAATTACATAAGTATTTTCATATGCAAAGATAAATATGGTCACCAGAGTAGTTTTCCAGAAATAACACAGGATTCTTCTGAGCTTCCTCCACAAGTGTTTTTTCTTTTGTACTCCCTCTTGGGTTGCTGACATCACCAACTTCCCATTCAGCCTTAGCTAGAAACACAGGAATTCCAGAGGCATTGTTTCTTTCCATCTCCTCACCCTGCCGCTGTCAATCAATATCTGACCAGTCCTTTGTTCCCCATTCCTGTGACTCCCTTGTTGCCATAGGCCATCCTTGACTCTGTCCAGGATTTTGACACCAGCCTTAAGTCTATCTGCTTCCTTCATTCTCCCTCAGTCCATTCTTCATTCCCATGTATGAGTTCTCTTTCTAAAATGCAAATTGGAAGCCACCATCTCAGAATTTTCCTTGGTCCCTCTCATCCTAGGTCAAAGTTCAGATTCTTCATCATGCCATAGGAAGTCCTAGCCCAGCCCCCTTCCCTGTTCTAACCTCTTGACATTGCTCTCACCCACTCCTTCCTACCACCTTCCCCTGGCAGTTTTGCAAAACTACAGTCACAGGGACATAAATACGGTGCAGCGCCTCTGTCCCACTGCACCTGCTATTCCTTCTTCCTGAATGCCCTCCATTCCTGTCCTGACAAACTGTCTTTGAGAACCTTATTATAAGCTTTGCCTGTGCTGTGGGGCCTTTCTGGTCCACTGCGCATACCACCTTCCACCCTGACCAAGTTAATCATTTCCTCGGAGCTGTCTCTGCATCTAGTACATTCATTATTGTGGTTGGCCCCCCAACCCCCGTCATTTATTACACGTTAAAACATTGGACTCCCTCACTGTGGTGGTTTTTTCCCTTACATTTTCACACTTTTCTACCACAAATATATATTACTTTCATAATCAGAAAAAATAGCAGTAGATTGTGTTCTTAGGCCCTGGGTTTGATTTCAAGCATGTGCATGTGTGCATGTGCACACACACAAAGTAAAAGTAATAAATAGCATCCACTGAGCATTTATGATGTGTCAAGCATTCTTCCAAGTGTGTCACAAGTTAACTAATTTAATTTTTATATAAATTCTGTGGTACCTTTACTGCCTTCCCTTTCCCCCTTCAGGAAGGTACAAAATAACTTTGCATATGTAATTTTTTTATTCATCTCTTCATGACTACATTTAAAGTAATGCAACTAGCAGGGTATGGTGGCACACACCAGTAATCCTAGAGACACAGGAAGGCTGGAAAGAGAAGGGAGTTCACCAGATACACAAAAAATGGTGCAGTGAGATTCAGATACAGTTGGTGCCTAAAATCCAGGCTACATCTCTTTTATCCCCAGACTCCCAGAGGGATACCCAACCCTCCTCAAACACCCTTTTCTCTCACCCATGCTTAAAGCTCTTCAACAGCAGTTCAATAAGAAAGCACTTGTACTGTACAGGAACACAATGACGAATGAACCATACATAGTTCCCGTGTTGAAGGGCACCATTCCAGCAGGACATAAAGCCCATATTGATAACACAAGGTAGAACGAGACGCCAAGAGAGGAACAGTAATGGTAAGAAGAGCTGATCCTTAATAACTGCTTACCCAAGTGCCAGCCATTGTTGTAGCTTGTCTTCACAACAATCCAGTGTGGTTTTAGTCCTGTGAATAACCCTGTTTACAGATGCAAAAACTGAGACACAGTGGTTGAACCACTTGCCCATCGCTCCAGAGCCAGGAAGCCATGGCAGGGACCAAGCCCAGTCTGTCTACAGAGCTTGGGCCTTAATCACATCACTGTACTGTCTCTCTGTAAATACCATGGGGGTTTCAGAAGAAAGCAAGCTTATGTGCTGCTTGAGGAGGAGCAAGGCACATAGCAGTCCCGAGACTTCTCAAGGAATGGCACAGATGCTCAGCTGGGTACACAGACAGGCAGAATGTGTGCCTGACAAAAGAGAGGTATAAAAATAACTATTCCGTGTTGCTCAGGTAAATAAACACCTATTAAATGCATACTATGCTTCAGGCTTTGTGTCAGGGAAAGGCAGATGATAGTTAGAAGTAGGCATGGGAAAGGGCAGTGAATGTCTGTGTGGGTCCCCTGGACAGAAGGGACTGGAGTGAAAGTTTTTGATCCATGAATAGCTAATGGAGATAGACACAATGCAGACATCTCTCTGAGAACACCGTATTTAAGATGGGTCTGGCCCTCCAGCACCATGAGTGAAACTCACAAAGAAGATGGTTTGGAGGTTTCTCAGAGAAGCTGGGCTTTGGGCCAGTGTTGAGAGCCACAGCCAAAGGGGCCCCAGCAAACTTCCAGCTGCCAGCAAACTTCCAGCTGCCGGCTGATGATTGGCTCACAGCGGCCCCAGCAACATCTAGCTGATTGGCTCCTCGGCCCCAGCAACATCTAGCTGATTGGCTCCTCTGCGGTGATGCTCATTGGACTGTTTCCCTGCCCTTTCAGACCACGGAGCTGCTCATTGGGGGACTTTTTTTGGCTCCGCCCACGTGACCCAGCCAATCGGCCTCAAGAGCAGGAGGATTGTGGGAGGTGGAGAGAGGCTGGTGTGGGAGAGAGAGGCTTGTGGAAAGCCGGTGGTGGCAGTTGAGGCTCTGAGGATTTTTCCTGAGAGGCTGTTTTGTTTGGCGTGTGTGGTTCTAAAAATAAAGTTAGTTTCTTTTGACAAGTGGCTCCTGATTGTGCCCAGCCAGACTGCGGCAGGCCAGTGTCCCAGACACATCTGGAGAGAGATGGTGAGAACTCAAGGGAAGGACTCCCCACACTCTGCCTGTAGCATGGTAACCCTAGGGCTACCATGATACTCTCTCCCAACTGGACTGGCCTCCCCGCCCCATGATGGGCCCCCTCAGAGCCAGATCCTGTGTCTTGGGTGCTTTGCAGAGATCAAGTATGCTCTAGGAAAACAGGATGCTGTCACCCCTAGTGACCTCAAAAGCTCATTGCTACAGACTGACCAGGATCACAGGACCTCCTATACTGACCAGGAGCAGGACTGGGCATTTTAGGAGTGGAGCCTAGAATGTTCCAACTAGTTTAATGTCTTCTTCTTTTTTCTTTTCTTTTTATCTTTATTTATTTATTATTGGGTACCAAGGATTGAACTCAGGGGCTCTTGAGCACTGAACCACATCCCCACCCTTATTTTGTATTTTATTTAGAGACAGGATCTCACTGAGTTGCTTAGTACCTTGCCATTGCTGAGGCTGGCTTTGAACTTGTGATCCTCTGTCTCAACCTCTCAAGCCTCTGGGTTTACAGGTATGTGCCACCACACCTGGCTTCTAGTTTGACTTTGGTGCACAATCAAGTTTAGGAACCACCAATGTAAGTCCTCTTCGGGGTCCATTGGCAATACAAAAGATGGTCCCCTAAATAAAAGGAAAACCAACAATCTCCTCACCTTGTTTCCTTTATCCACTTTTTTCCTATGAAGCTTGGATGTCTGCTGAGCCATTCAGTCCTCTTTTGAGCATTCCTTGACCTCCTGTACACCAGGACCCCACCAGTGACCCAAAGCTCTCTCTCTAAACTATCACCTCATCTCCACACAAAATGGCTTAAGGGCTTGGCACTGGGGCTGGTGTGGGCGACAGCCGCAGCAAAGACAGGTCAGTGTAGGACAGCAAGGAGTTCTAGGGCCTCTAGCCATGGGGATAAACTTACCAGAGCAGCAGGAATTGCTCCCTGGGATGAATGACCTGTCAGAAGAGAGGATATGAAAGGGTAAAGAGAGAAACAGCTATTTTGTGGTCGACAACATCAAGTGCATTAGTCCCATTTGGCTGGAACAGGTGTGTTTCTGGGGCGAGGGAGGTCATGTGTGGGAGAGGATTCCCACAGGAGATGAGGTGGGAGTGCTTGGTAAGGGTCAGTCCACGTTAAGGACCTGGCCTCTTTCCTTTCTATAGCAGGCAGTCCAAGGAAGTTGATAAAAAAGAAAGTTCAATGAAAAACAGGAGTCTGCCTGGTTTTAGTTGGATCCCAAGATAAAAGGTACCTGGCAACAAAGCCGCTGGGATCTGAGGCTGTTAATGAAGCAGAGCTCCCGGATTTCCTCATGCTGAGAATAACAAACTTCCTCATGCTGAGGGCAGATGCCAAGGAAATTAAGACTGGCATGTTCTCCAGCTGCACATAGCCTAGCTAAATCTCCGTGTGTATATCACTCGGCTTCTGTTTCTGTAAATTGTAACCCCTTCTATGGATCCAGGCAGGGAAGTAATCTAGCTGCTTTTCCCCAGTTTGATCAAACTGCATAAAATTCCTTTTGTCTATATCTTACCCTGGAGAGTGGCTGAAACTGGACAGTTGGGATCCAAGCAGTCTCCCTGGCTGGGCTGCCAATTACAGAATGGTGTCTCTGGTGGGATTATAATGCCATTCATGGCTACTGGCCCTGGAGGAGGGGAACAGGTAGGGAATGTCCCTGCAGCTGTGAAATTAATATTGTTCCAGCTCTCTCCTTTCCCTTGAACCAGAATTGACTGCCCTTTGCTGCTTATTTATTTATTTTTGTCCTTAGAGTGTTGGGAATTGAACACAGGGCCTTGCACACGCCAGGCAAGCACTCTGTCACCTTTGCTTTTTTTTTTTTTTTTGATAAAATGGAAAAATGAATTTTAGAAATCTGTGGGCCCAAAGTCTGGTTGTTCCCTAGTCTCACTGGCAGTGTGCATAGACCCTTGTCCTTCCTTTTTTGTTTTCTGGGGTTATTTCATAAATTTGGGATTTCTTTTAAACTAATGTGGGGGTTCTTGAACTATTTGGTAGTCCAGAAATTCTGGCCTTGTCCTTGGCAGGTTTTGTTTGTCTGGTGCCAATTCAGTTTGTTTGGAAAAGACCCTAAGATAAGTAGAGATCTGGGGTGTTTGTGAGATCTCTGTTATGAAAATGGAAAGTGCTAATTCTATCTTGGAGCTCCTTAGACAAGTTTTGATCACAACATGGCCCATATATCTGAAAGTGCATTTTTTTTGTTTGTTTTTAATTTTAATCTTTATTTGTTTTAATTAGATACACATGACAGTACAATGATCTTGACATATCATACATTTGAATCAGATGGGGTATAATTTCTCATTTTTCTGAGTGTACAGGTTGCAGAATCACATTGGTCATGCAGTCACATATATACATACAGCAATAATAATGTCTATTTTATTCTGCTGTCCTTCCTTTCCCCCAAGTACATTGTTTTAATGCAACTGTTTCATAAGTTTGTTAACTTGATAACTGACTTAATAGGCTAAATTCAGATGGCTTCAGCAATGGATTTATCTACTAAAGCAATTTCATTTCAGAGGAGTATACCTCATTTCTGGGTAAACAGATTGTCGAGAAGTTGTATATAAGGTTCTGGTCACTCCCACACCCTAAGCTACCCCATTTACCATTTGGTATTTGGGGCCTTTCCAAGCCTATTAGAAGTAATGTACAGCCCACTGTTGATACAATGGGAATTAATTCCTAAAAGCAGCACATTTTATTAACCCAAAGTATTTTCCAAGCCAGGCACAGTGGTGCATGCTTGTAATCCCAGCAGCTCAGGAGGCTGAGACAGGAGGATCTCAAGTTCAAGGCCAGTCTCAGCAAAAATGAAGCACTAAGAAACTCAGTGAGACCCTGTCTCCAATAAAATAAAAATAGGACTGGGGATGTGGTTCAGTGATTGCGTGCCCCTGAATTCAGTCCCAGGTACCAAACAAAACAAAACATTTCCCAAGCATGAGCTTGCTTCAGTTATTAGGTGACCTCTCTCTCTTTCCCCTCACCTATATATGGTATTATATATTATGTATATGTATATATACATGTATATTATATATGTATACATATGTGTGCATATATTTTTTGTATATATATGTATATATTTTGTATATGTACACACACGCATATACAAAATATATTTGTAATAGCTTTATTGAGCTTGAAGTATATGGAAAATAAGTCCAAGGACATTTCCCCCAAGCTTTTGTCATTTAAAATCCCAGGCCTCAGCCAGAGCAAGTGACACAAAAGGAACTCCACCTGACTGGCACCTGACCCCCACCCTAATGAGTCACCTGATACCAATACAATAAGCCCCATAAAATTTCCTACTCACATTCCTGTCCCACCCTAATGGGTCACTGGACCCCAATATAATGAACCCCAGGAATCGCCCTCCTGTCCCAACCTAAAGGAAGCCTATAAAACCCAGGCCTTTGCTGCAGCCTGTTGCCATTTTCTGCCCCCAAAATGAGCCATGCCTGAGTTCCACCAATTGTCTCCCCTGCCAAATACTGAATAAAAAAAAGCCTGCTGATCTGAGGTTTGCTTCCCGCTTCCCGCCTTCGTCATGTGTCCATCATTTGTCCTAACACTCTGTGAGAATTTTAAATTTGGAACTTAATGAATCAAAAAACACAACAAAAGTTACATCTTATAGTGAATGAGAATTCATACTGGAGAGAAACCCTTTGTGTGTTATGAATGTGGGCAAGCTTTTGGTCAAAATTTAGTTTCTGACACAACAAAAACAGGAGAGGAGCCATTTACATGTAGTCACTGTGGAAAGTTATGTAGCAGATTTCTCAATTAGACATCAGAAAATTCATACCACAGAAAGGCACATAAACTTTGAGTGTGGGAAAGCATTCAGTTATAAGTCACACTTTACTTATCATGAGATAACACACCATGGAAGCAGAGCCTATGTGTGCAATGGGCATATGACAAAATCATTTTTCTTAGCACAGATTGTATAAAACTGCACACTGGAGAGGAAACTTGTAAGCTCTGAAATCAACTTCATGCTGGAGAATCTATATGTGATCACAGAAAGAAGATTGCATTACTAACCCATGTCAGGGAATCCCGAACACGGTAAGAAATGAAGTGATTGTGGAACTTATTGGCATCAGATCAATATTAGCATCAGATCCACCATTTTAGGTTGGAGCCATTTTTATCTAGGGCCTGCTAAGTTCCGATTTAGGAGCCATTTTATTCAGGGACTCCCAAGTTTCCATTCAGGAGCCATTTTGTCTAGGGACTCCCAGGCTTCTGGATGTGCCTGCTAAAAGGCCAACCCCACCCCAGCCCATGACACAACCCCTAAGCGCGTGTGTGAAATTCCTCTTGTGGGCTAAAAAGCTGCTCTGTGAGTGCCAACAGGCTGCTGTTCTCCTGAAAGGGACAGCCTTATCAGTTTGCTCCATGCTACTGACATAAATCTCTTACATGGGATTCTGGTGTGTGTTGTGGTCCTTGGACTTTGCATGGACTTTGCAGGTGTCCTTTCTGTTAGGTGCAGGACAGGCTGAGTAATCTGTCTGCAGGGCATGCCAAACAAAGTTAGCTGCAGGGTGACCTGGCCACTCAAACCCTCTGTCTGGTTCTTTATTACCTGTTTGCTTCAAGCCCAAACGCCCAAGCCCCCACTCAAGGCTGAGCGCTTTGTCCCCCTGCTCAAGGCTGAACACTCAGCCCCCACTCAAGTCCAAGCACTTAACCCCCTTGTGTGCCAACAAGGCAGCTTGCAGACCCAGAGACCCCATTAGATTTGGGCTATAAAAACTCCCTCCTGCCAGGCCTCTCTCTCTTGCTCTCTCTCTCTCTCTTGCTTTCTCTGTCTCTCTCTTGCGTGTGCTTTCTCTCTCTCTCTCTCTCTTTCTTTTCTCCTCTGTTACACTGCTGCAATAAAGATCTCTTGGTTGCTCTGAGTGTTGTGGTCACTTTTCTTTCATTGGTGCTGAAACCCGGGAAGAGGGTTAAAACCCACTTTTGGGTCCCTCTTCCTTCGGAAGTGCCACTCACCGGATGACCTGAACCCATATTCTCGACCGCCAGAACTCCATCCATCACCAGCCTTCGATTGGTGAGTTTCCCCTTCCTGGAGTCCTAAATCCAATGGTGGTGTCAGGAGGATTTGACCGTTGATTGTCTGGCAAACCTCTTTGCCCACCTGCGGGGAGGAAAACACCCCACCACAGCCTTCAAGGCCATGGTGGCCCTCAAGGGACTCCTTCCTTGGGCAGATTAAACTCCTGGGTTCAAAATTATTCCCTTCCCTTCACAGCTGGTAGTTTCCCAGCATAGGCTTTGTAGGTCTCCCTCGAAGGACTGTGTAACCTCCAGGGACACATAACAGAGAACTGAACATCACACCCCACCCAGACCTTCATGGTCTCGGTGGCTCTCCTAAAATCCTAGTCCTCTCACCTCCAAGACTCGGCCGCTAGAGATACGCTTACCCTTCCCTTCCTCTCTCTTCCCCTGTCTCCCTCTTTCCCCTCTTTCTGGCCCTGGGAGTATCTGGCCTCTCCAGGAGGGGTCCCGAAAAGCCTTGGCCAAGGTCTCCCATGGCTCCGGCTCCATCCAGGATGGGAGCCTCGACTGTCAGGATTTGGTGAAGACCAATCTCTGCAGCTCGAACCTGCCATTAAGGCACTCCTGATTTTTGGCTCTAGTGGGGATGCCCCTTTTGCCAATAAATCAGTTTCCTCCTTTTCCACCATGCGGCCTGTGCAATGGTTTCATTAATGAGGTTCTTGGCATAAAGTTAGCTAGAAGAGATCGAAATAAAACACACAGACTCAGTTACCTTATTTCTATTGCCAGGTCCAAGACGGCTCCCCTCTCTGGCTCCAACCTCTAACCGCCCAGCAGGGCAGCAAGGATTACTCAGGGCTAGCAGGAGAGAGAGAGAGTGAACACGCCTGGGAGTAGCCTTTTATTGGGGAACAAGAAATTCAGGGGATAATTCCATCCAATGAAGGTTGAGGGGGGACTGCACTCCAAGGTCAGGGTCAGTGATTGGGCCCCCGGGGTCAGTGGTCAGTCACACCCCCACACGGACAGGTTCTCTCATCAGGAGAGGGCCGGGAAAATTCCGACACAGCCAGAAGCCTCAGACCCAAACCGGGAGTCACCCAGTCACGCGTGAGAATGGCTTCCCACATAGTCCCCCTTTCTATTCTTAAAAATGAGGTGGCGGTTCCCTCTTTGGAGTTTCTGTATTCTTGTTCCAAAGACTCGACATCCTATAATTACAACACAAAAGAGAATTAACAGCAAAGAGAATAATCCAATAATGTACCAGGCCAAGTGTTTAAGAATATTTCCAGGGTTGAATCCATTCAACTCCTTCAATATTTGGTTTGCCAAAGAAGAAGGATCTGAAAAATCAGCTCTATTATTTTGAATGTCTTGGATATGGTGATGAAGTTCCAGAATATCCAAGCTATTATTACTATTTTGCCAAATACCTAACAAATGGTTTTTAACCTTCTCCCAATCCCAGAGAGAAGCATTGTACTTGGCAGCTGTAACACAAACATACTTATAATTGGCATGGCATTTAAGCCTTTCCTTAAATTTTAAGGCTGAAATTTCATTACCTATGTCTATAACAGTCGCCTCTAAGGCGTTTAATTTAGTCTCAATCCTTTCATCAATATTTACTTGATTACGCAGAGCCTTGGAAGTATTTTGAGCTAAATTATTAAGAAATTTTGCATGCTGAATATTCTGAGACAATGTCAGAGACGCAGAGACAGTTGAGGCAATAAAGGAGACTAGCGCCAAAACACCAACAATTATAACTCCAATAGCACGTTTAGGTCTTGCTAACTGGGCATGAATTTGCTGCAAGACTTGTAAACCAGTATCAGCATACCATGGCTCTGAAATATTAGCAGGCAATAAAACGAAAGAGGGCTGATGTAGTATCAGCACTCCTTTTCCTCCATTATACCTAGTAATACAATTGGTTAGGTTACATTTATTACAAGTAACAATATATCTGTCATCTATCCATTTAACTTTTACATTTCCAATAATTAAAACATAAGGATATTGGACACAGGCTCGTAAGCCATAGCAAGATCCCTCTTTACAGTTCTTGCCAACAAATTTTGGTAAAGGTTTGTCTGTAAAATGTAAGAATTCTGAGGCAGCAATTAAACGCCAAACATCTTTCTGAACACCACCTTCACTATAAGTTAAAATATTACTAACAAATCCTGCAGGAGTCATAGCAGAATTTCTTCGTAATTGTCTCTTATCAATTTTTGGAGACCAGTCTAAAATATACCCACTATCTTTAGACACCTTATGTTGTACAGGAAAGGTATTTACACAATCCATCCATCTAGGAAAGGTGCCAATCTCAATTGTAGAACTATTTGGACAGTGGGGTATCCGTGGAGGTTTTGCAGAAATGACTGGCTTGTTATGGGAAAGTCCCATCTTAATTACTGATCTAGTATAAGGTCTTAAGTCCCCATAAATAGAATTATTTGTCAGTCTAGGTCTACCAATCGCTGTCTTTTCTTCGAATGATACTTTCAGACAGCCAGCATGTTTATCGTGTGACCAACACAAAGGTAATTGGGCACTGTAGCCAGAATAATTAAATCTAGTCACATGATTGGGAGTAATATGAGTATCTGTAAATCCTCCCATCATGAATGAGTCATTAGTAAATACTGGAATAGATTCTCCAGTCCACACAGCTGGGTGTACCAGGGGTGGATCTGGGAAATATGTCCAGTAAGTGTCTACTTGATCCCCCTTTACCTGACAGCCCAGCAGGGCAATTACTGTTGCTACCATCATCACTGGGGTCCTGTTCTCTCCTAGGTGTCGAAGTATTCGGGAAGCCTGGGTTGTTAGCTTCTTCACGTCTTCCCATGAAATCAGCTTTTCGGCTGGGTCAATCTGGTCTTTCTTCATCCTTTTCCGATATCTCCTCCTTTTGGATAGGGGCTCCTCCGGGTTGATCCTCAGATGCTTGAATCTGGGTTCTATCTCTTCCATGTCCGATAGCACGTTCAGATACCCAAATAGGACGAAAAGAGCTTTCTGGGAAAATACAAGCATGACCTCTGCCCCACATAAGCACCGGATCTGGGCCTTTCCACTGACCAGTCTGTAAATCTTTCCACAAAACTCTGCCTAAAGGGCCTGTTACTGAGGGAGACATTTGCCTCTCAGCAGCAGTGTGACCTTCTGTGTCACAGTTTAAAAAATTTAAAACAAACAAGGCATGATTAAGGCTATTTTGGGGAGTCATAAACCTATTCCCCCCCTTTAATTTTTGTAATTGAAGCTTAATAGATAAATGAGCTCGTTCCACAATGGCTTGGCCTTGGGGGTTATAAGGAATTTCTGTTTTATGATTAATTTTAAACTCTTGGCAAAATTGTTGAAAAGAAGAGCTTACATAAGCTGGAGCATTATCTGTTTTAATCTGCATAGGGCACCCTAAAACAGAAAAAGCTGCTAGGCAATGAGAAATTACATGTTGAGTATTTTCCTTAGTACGTGCTGTGGCAAAAATAAATCTAGAATAAGTGTCCACTATGACATGCACATAACATTGTTTACCAAATTGAGGAATATGAGTTACATCCATTTGCCATATTTGATTTGGTTTTAATCCACGGGGATTTACCCCTGATGGCAGAGATGGAGTGTGAATAACACACTTAGGGCACTGGCTTACAATCTGACGAGCTTGTTCTCTAGTAATATTAAATTTTTTACGTAAGCTAGAAGCATTTTGATGATGCAAGGAATGGGAAGCTAGTGCACAGTCATATGAAGACATCTGTTGACAAAAAGCTACTAATTTATCAATCTTGTCATTACCTGAAACTAAGGGTCCTGGAAGATTAGTATGAGCCTGTATGTGCCCTATGAAACATGGGTACTTTCGCATTAGCACTGTCTTTTGTAAATTATGAAATAACTCAAATAACTCTTGTGATGAAGTATACCCAATAACTGAAGTTTCAATATTTTTAGTAACTCCGACTGCATATAAGCTGTCAGAATAAATATTAATAGGCTCATTTGAAAAGTAATTTAAGGCACAAATCAGAGCTTGAAGCTCTGCTCTTTGGGCAGAAGTATAAGAAGTTTGTATTACCTCTGTGTGAACACGACTATAAAAACTTGCTTTACCTGAGTTAGAACCATCCGTGAACACTGATAAAGCTTCATCTATAGGATGTGCACATACAATCTTTGGAAAAATAAGTGACATTAATGATGCAAATTGTATAATCTTATCACGAGGATAATGGCTATCTATCTGGCCAGGAAAATCAGCAAAAGCTATTTGCCATGAGCTAGAAGTTTGAAAAAGCCATTTAGTCTGTTGAATAGAAAATGGAATAATTATGATATCAGGCTCAGATCCAATTAATTGTAAAATCCTAGTTCTACCTTTAATTACTAATTGAGCTATAGAATCATGAAAAGGAATTAATGTCTTTTGAGGAGAGTGGGATAAATAAATCCACTCAATAACTCCTAATCTTTGCCATATGGCTCCTGTTGGGGTATGCTCAGTTGGAAATATTAATAAATACACTATTTCTTTAGGATCAACTCTAGTAAGCTGTGCATTTTTAATTGCATGTTCAACTCTCCTTAAAGCCATTCTAGCCTCTAAGGTTAGCTGACGTGGAGAGGTTGGAGAGGGATTTCCTTGTAATATCTGAAATAGAGGACTTAATTTAGAAGTAGTTAGTTTTAAGGATGGCTTCAGCCAATTAATATCTCTTAAAAGCCTTGAAAATCATTAGGGGTTTGTACGGAAACTGCTTGTTTCGCTCCGGTAAAATTAAAGATGGCGGCCCCCATGGTTGGCGCGATGACGTCACATTGCGCGATTATCACCTACTTCCTCATTTTCGGCCCGGGGGCGGGCCGACTGGAAGTTTGTGTTTTGGCCAGGCGGAAATGATGACAAGAAGGCGGGCTCATCCGCGCCATCTTGATCTACCGCATGGGGCTGAGCCCTGCAATATCTATTATCGCCAGTAGATGGAACCCTGAACTTAAAATTGCGCATGGGACACTCCCGCGCAAAATGATTATTTCTCCCGCAAATGTAACATTTTCCGCTGGGTTTTCGTACTAAATCCCGTGGTTTCAAAGTTTCTTTTAGTGCTGCAGCTAGGGCTGCTGTTTGTAAATGAGTAGAGTCTATGTCAGAACATAAGCGAATAAACTCGGAAACTGTCCCTTTTTTACAGTGTGGTCTAAGAATATCCTGACAGTATTTATTTGCGTTTTTGAATGCCAATTGCCTAACAATGAACTCACTTGCTCCCGAGTCCCCGATTGACCTGTTTGCAGCCTGGTACAATCGGGCTACAAAATCTGAGTAAGGTTCACTCGCACCTTGCCTGATTTTGGTAAGAACTAAATTGGATTGGTCCTTGGAGACGATCTGTCTCCAAGCACGTTTTGCACAATCAGTTATTTGATTGTATACTACAAAATCATAATTTAACTGTCTTTCTAGGTCAGTAAATTCACCTGTCCCTAGAAACATTTCTACTGGCATTTCTATATCCTGTCTTTTGTTCTTTTCTGCCTGTTCAGTACAAAAATCAGTCCAATAAGTCCTCCAAAATAAGAAATCTCCCCCGCTCAGACAAGATCTGGCTAAAGAAATCCAATTGCTAGGAGGAAGGGGTTGTGAGCAAATATTTTCTATCAGGCTCTGTACAAAAGGGGAATTTGGACCATACGTCTCACATGCACTTTTTAGTTCCTTAATGGTTTTAAATGGGATTACAGCATGAACTCTAACTCTCTGATTTTGCTCATTAATTTGCTCAAAAACTGGAAAAAGGTGAAAACCACTAGTATCCTCCCCATCTTCTTGTGCTTTCTTAATACCTCGCTAGAACGGGGTAAGAAAAGTCATTGTTAACCCAGCGTACCTGTTAAATTTTGTCCTTTTAGCAGGTACCGGCCGAATTCGAATAGCCTGGGCAGGCGGTGTTAAACGCAGTCTGTTAAAATTTCTCTGTAAGTCCTGAATTTCAATGTCTGATTTTTTCCCCTCAGATTGCGAGTCATGGTCAGACTCTGCACTATCGCCATTTTGAATTTGGGTTTCTAAACCACGTGGCGGAGAAGAACTCTGTGCCCCTCTAGGAATCTCTTCTGGATTTTCCTCTGCAGGAAGATCCTCTACCTCTTCCGGAGGGCTTTCTAAGATCTCGGAGGTTTGTCCTCTATGATATTCGTCCCTAGAATCTCCCTGTGGGCTAGTCTGGTCTTGCAAGTTTAAAGTCACATTCCTAATCTTCGGTTTGGCCCTTAGCATCTTTGTTTTTAAAAGGCTTAAGGGAAAAGGAATTAACTTAGCCTTAGGCAGATTTTCCATTTGAATAGACTTAATAGCCCTCTGCAAGCCTTTTAACAGGTCTTCAGGGGGCCATGAATTTTGACCCATATACTCAAAAAGATAAACTTCCAGAGCTGTCCAAGTTTTCTGAATACTTTCTATGCCTCCAGGTAGTTCATTTGAAAAATAAACCTTTTGTAACTTTCTTTTTAATTTCTCCCAAGTAGATAAATTTGGAGACTCTTGTTCACAAAACCAAGGACAATATTCGCCTACAATCTTTAAGAATTGTAATAACTGAGCTTTCTTTATCTGTTTTCCTTTCTGATTAATTATACTGTCTAAAATAGTTAGATACATTTCCTTATCCGTAGAAGTTGAATTTCCCATTTTAATTAATTTGACGTCTCTTTCCCTCAATATCTCCAGGTACTTTTGTGACTCTAAATTGTCATCACTTCCTTTATCTTTATCTTTATCTTTATAGCACACTCCCACTCAATCTAGCTAATCTAGAATGCCCCATGTTGGGCGCCAATTCCACCATGCGGCCTGCGCAATGGTTTCATTAATGAGGTTCTTAGCATAAAGTTAGCTAGAAGAGATCGAAATAAAACACACAGACTCAGTTACCTTATTTCTATTGCCAGGTCCAAGACGGCTCCCCTCTCTGGCTCCAACCTCTAACCGCCCAGCAGGGCAGCAAGGATTACTCAGGGCTAGCAGGAGAGAGAGAGAGTGAACACGCCTGGGAGTAGCCTTTTATTGGGGAACAAGAAATTCAGGGGATAATTCCATCCAATGAAGGTTGAGGGGGGGACTGCACTCCAAGGTCAGGGTCAGTGATTGGGCCCCCGGGGTCAGTGGTCAGTCACACCCCCACACGGACAGGTTCTCTCATCAGGAGAGGGCCGGGAAAATTCCAACACAGCCAGAAGTTCAGACCCAAACTGGGAGTCACCCAGTCACGTGTGAGAATGGCTTCCCACACTCCTTCTCTCTTATACTTTCTTTGCGTCTCCTTCCCTCCCCCTATACTACATTTGCGTCCTCTTCCCTCCTCCTTATACTACATTTGCGACATGGGTAATGTGTCTTCTTTGCCGGTCGACTCTCCTCTACAATGCCTCTTGGATAACCTCAAAACCCTCTCCTTGACACCAGACATCAAATCCAAAAAATTGATCAGATATAGCACCCAGGCCTGGCCCACTTATTCCTTAGACAACCAAAACAGATGGCCCCCTTTTGGGTCCCTGGATCCCTCCATTCTGAGGGATCTCTACAATTACTGTGAGCATTCTAAAAAAATGGGTAAAGATCACTTTCTTCTTTCTCCGATCCAATCCTGCTCTCTGCACCTCTTGCAAACCTCTACAAATTCTTCCAGCTTACAAACCAACTCTCCCAACCACCAATCCCCCAACTTTCCCCCCCTCTGGATTCATCCACTATTTTAACCCTGCTGATGAACCTCCACCCTGTTGCCTGGCTCAAATAGGTCCTCCCCCTCAGCCTTCTGCCCCAGCCCCTCCACTGTCTCCCCCGCCTCAATAACCTGCTTTCTCCCCTCCAATTACTAGATCAAAAACCCAAACCACCGCCCTTCCTCAGACCGTTGCCCCCTTGCTGAGGTAGCAGGTACTGAGGTTCCCCTCCACCCACTCACTCCTTTCTTCTACTGTCAGCACCCACACCGGGTCCCACCAGGTCCTTTTACCAGCTAACCCAAAGCTCAAACGAGCTGAGGAGAGCCCTCAGACCCCTATCCAAGATCTAATAAAAATAGCCTTTAAAGTTGCTTTGTTATCACTGAAAACAGGTTACTAAGAATTAAAGTCCCTTACATGCTTTTTGGGATATTCACTCCTGTCTTCCCCTCTGTTCTACTGTTCTGCTACTCAAGTTGTCCTTGCTAGGGAAAATCCCAAACCCCTTTCCCACTATTCTTTTACATCTCCTTCCTCATTCTTAGATCCACTGGAGCTGCTCTCAGCCCCACCTTCCCGTCTTCCCCCTCCCTACCCAGGCCCACAGAAAAGTCTTAACTGACCTTCTCCAGCAATTTTCACCATGGCTGATTTTAGGACTTTCAGCAAAAGAACCTGTACAAAAGAGTTTAATGTAGATAAATTTCCTATTTTCGTGTTGCCCTGTTTTACTTGGCCACTGTCTGAAACAATCAGCACTTCAAGTGCTGGACACCCACTTACTAGTTTTTCACAAAATATGTAAACAAGGCCTCTAGCCTTGAGCTGGGCTTCATAGTGCTGACTACATTTCTAAGATAAGGGAGTTACTAACTGGGCTCCGTGGTAACAGCTGGCAGGGGGAGGAAAGAAAAGGGAGAAGAAGCTCTCCCCTTCCCAGGTGTCCTTGAAGGGTTAACTTGCCTAGAACAGAAAAAAAACAACAACCAAAAAAAAAAAAAAAACAAAAACAAAAACAAAAACTGCTTTTTGTGAACTTCTGCAGACTGTAAACTTCTGAGCCCCACCCTTTACATGCTAGGTGCAAAATTCTGAAACTACCTAAACTTAGGGATCAGGGGATTAATTGATTACAGCAGAAGCTGTGTCCTCTGAATCTGGCTGCAACTGTTTCCCTATCTTCACTGCTATCTTAGGTGCCTTGCCTTGTCCGTCCCTACAACGGTATAATTCTATATACTTAAACATTGTTCATGTTTTCATGAAATGGTAAACAGATGTGATTAATTGTGTACTGCATAATAACAAAATATCTCTTGTTGAAATGGAATAACTTGCCTAAATTCAGAAATTTACAAGGATTTGTTCAAAGTGTGAATAAAGAAGGAGTTAACAGAGGGGAAAGAGAAATTAGAAGGTTCTAAGTGTGGATTTAATAGAAGGAAAAGATGTTTCTGGATAAGAGAGTCTATATGATTAAGTAAATAAGAGAGTTTAAGCAACTGATAAAGAAGGTCTGTGTACACTGGCTATATAGGTTTAAGTAAGTGCTAAAGAAGGTCTGTGTATACAACTATGGTTAAACAACAACTGTTATTTTGCAATATTGTAATATGTTATTTCTTTAAAAGCTAAACTTGATTAAAATAAAAACATCAATGTAATTGTGGTACTATTACTCTTCTTTGTATATTAAATGTGTTCATATTTTCCAGGTATATAAGTCATTAAAATAAGAAGCTTTAAAAAAAACATTATATCAAGCTGGTATTCTCCAAAAGGTTGCATGGTAATTTTAGGCTTATAAAGATAACATATTGGAAATTTATTTATATCATTTAATTTTCTATAACTGGACCTGTTATCAATAAGATTAATATAAAGTTCTATAAACTGGGTACAATTTAAATGTAATATCATATTGTGTTAGCTAGTATTCATGTGACATCAAGCAACAATATATGTAAATTTTATAAAATGATATTTAAAAACAAAGATCAGCTTCAATACTAGAACACTTTACTTAAGATTTATAAAGAGCCCTGGCTTACCTGAGATAAGGCTGTGCCTCCCATATTACTACATGTCAGAATGACTCCAAAGTAGGCCAGACTTCAGCTAAAGCCCAATACTCTTAATTTAAGTGAAACTGACTTTGCTGGATGTTTAAGATCAAGACTTAAAGTTAAATTAAAAGGGCCAAGAAAACCAATATTTGGCTCTGGTCCTCTGAGTCAGTCTGAATCTAGGGAATAGGGAACTTCTCTAAAGAGCTTTGCAACTCTGGGCCACATAATCTCCTGATCAGGGAGATTAATGAGACCACTGGAGAATGAAAAGCCAATCCGTGCATTTGCTGTGAATAGGAGGGTCATTGGAGACAGGAGACATCCCTGATGCTTCCAAGGGAAGCCATATGGTCAAGCAAGACCTGGACCCATCCTAGCGCAAATGGCACTAGCAGAACTAAGAAGCTGTTCTCAAGTTCCCCCACGAGTGACCCCTATGGGAACTCAGCTGACTCTTAACAATAGATAAAAACAAAGTCAATTTGACCAGTTTGATCTTAAACACCTACCAAAAACAGTTAAGCCAAAACACAGTCATTCCTAGGAGTAATGAAAGACAAGAACAGCTAGAAAAGAGGAGACAGCAACTAGGCCAACAGGCTCCATGAGGAATGTTTAGTCAAATATGGCCTTGGTTTCTCCCCCTCACAGGACTCCTATTAGTCTTCTTTATGTTTCTCCTAATAGGACCATGTCTATTAAATTGCCTACAGAAGTTCCTGCAAGATCAGATACACAAATTCACCAACCAGTCAATCAACTACTTCTTTAAAACTACCAGCCCCTGATGCCCAAGACAGAGACCTACGACTCATGACCAACTCCTCTAGCTGCAGAGACTCTGCCCCCACCTAAAACCCTCTCTAACCCCTTTTCCAGATTTTACAACTCTTCTTTCACTTCCTAGGAATGAGAACTACTCTCTAGCAGGTCCACTCTGCTTTTTCTGTCTGCTCTACAGTATCCCCACAAGGAAGCGTCAAACCTAAACTCCCCACACATCAGATGAGGAGCCACCAGCCAGACGAAGACTGATAGATCAACTTCACTCACATGCCTAGGCACAAAAAGCTTTGCTACCTACTTACTTTGGTTGATACTTTTTTCAGGTTGGATAGACGCCTTCCCTACATCTAGGGAAATTACTGACACCATCACCTCCATCCTCATTGAGGAGTTTATTCCCAGGTTCAGACTTCCTGCCTCCATCCAGTCAGACAACAGTCACACATATTGACACCTATGAAAAATCACAGTTATACTATATATAACATTTGAATGGAAGTTTAAATGGGTTCAGTGTCTCTCTTTTTTTTTTTTTTTTTGCAATTTGGTGTATGTATACTGAGTATAATAAAGTTTGGGGAAACTTCAGAAACCAAAACACTTATTATTTTTAGATCAAATAATAAGTGTTCCTAGTTTTAAAATATGAGAATCAAGTTAAACAATAATATTTCTTCTTAAATTATTCAAGGAACATTAATTTTGCATGGTTATATATCACATGGCCTGAACCAAAAGCAGATTCCATCTTTTATTTTGATTCTATTTCAATGGGCAGGTGAGTGCTCCATGAAAATAGTTTGCTTTCTGCCAGGCTGGCACAGAATGGGAAGCACACGCTATGAGAAGAGATTGGACCAGAAGGAGCTAGATGGTTAAGTGCTGTGAGCAAGAATTAAATTAAAGTTTTTAAATTAAAAACTCCTCTCTTTTCTTCATAACCCACTTAGTTTGTTTCTGTCAAGATTGTTCAAATATCAATTTCATTATTCTATTCTAGACAGGTGCTTATCCAATGCCACATCCACATCATCAACATCCAGGCTTGTCGCCTTCTGCTTCCCAAGGTGGGTCCTGGACTCCAGCCAGAATGATTTTCCGTGTACTCCTTCCCTGTCTCCTGTCTGCTGCCTTATTTACTCCTATCTGAGATGCTTGTGCATATAGCTCAGTGGTAGAACACCCCTGGGTTCTGTTGCAGGGGAAAGATGAGGCAAGATACCAAACAGGAAGAGGAAGCAGGTTTATTTAGCTGTAGCCAGGTTCAGAGAGCAAAGCTTTCACTGTAATCAATCAATCCCCCTGAACTCTGAATTCAGGCAGTTTCAGAATTTAATACCCAGTGTGTAAGGGGAGGGGCTCAGAAGTTCACAGTCTGCAGAGGTTCACACAAAAACAGCTTTTCTTTCACTGTTCTGGACAAGTTAACCCTTCAAGGGCAACACCTGAGAAGGAGAGAGCTTCTTCTCCCCTTTCTTTCCTCCCCCTGCCAGCTGTTACCATGGAGCCCAACTGGTGACTTCTCTTATCTTAGAAATGTAGACATCTCTGTGAAGCCCAGCCCAAGGCCAGAGGCCTTGTTAAAGGATCTATTTTTTAAAATCACACTTTGCATTTGCAAACACACTTCTACAAACTACTATACTGAATAAATGTTTGTGAAAACTGGTAAAGGGGTGTTCAGCACCTGCAGTGCTGATCTCTTCCAGGCCAGTGCCAAGTAAAATAAAGCAACAGGAAAATATGAACTTTAACTACATTGAACTCTTTTGTAGAGACTCTTTTGCTGGTAGTCTAAAATAAATTATGGTGAAGATTTTTAAAGAAGCTTAGTTAAGATTTTCTGTGGAGAAGGGGATACTACCACTATAGTTCAATCCCCAGTACAAAAAAAAAGAGTCTTTATTTAAGAAATGGTCCTAAAAGGGCATTAGTCAGGATCTGTACTCCTAGAAAAAGTAATTCACTAGAAAGTAGCCATATTATCTGTGAAAGTTAATGGGCTCAACTGAGTTATCTAAAGAAGCATTTAAAACTGTTACTAAGTATAAGATCTACTCAATTACTATGTGTTTTTTTGAATCCAGCAAGAAATATTGTAGTGCAAAGATGAGCAGGATTGCAGAGTCTCATGTTGCACACCAAGAGGATGGACTTACCAGTTCCTTATTGGTGTTAAAACTAGCTTCCATTTCTGAATAAATGTGGATATGGTGGCACATACCTGTAATCCCAGTGGCTTGGGACACAGAGGCAGGAGGATCATGATTTTTCAAAGCCAGACACAGCAGCTTAGAAAAGCCCTAAGCAATTTAGTGAGACCCTGTCTCAAAATACAAAATAAAAAAGAGCTGGGATGTGGCTTAGTGGTTGAGCACCTGTGGGTTCAATCTCCAGTACCAAAAACAACAACAACAAAACAGCAGCTTAATGTGTCAGGCACAGCACTTAGTGATCTCCTGTACATTCCATAACCAAAAGAATCTGAACCAGGAGGGAGTTGCATCCTGATTTTCCCCAGGAGGAAATAGGCTCCAAATTCAAAAGAGTTGCCCAGAGACTTGAAGCAGTGAAGTGGTGGAACTAGAATCCCCTCAGAGGTCTGTCTGCCCCCAGTACACAGGCTGCTTGTCGGTTTTATTGCAGTTTTGTAAAGAGTCTAGTCTTTTCTGTAAAATGTTTCTTTTCATGACAACAGAGATAAATGATATTTGCTTTTTCTGTGTGTTATCTTAGGCCAAAAGTTCACAACCAAGTCCACAATGATCTAAGTAGCTGGGTGTGGTGGTGCACACCTATAATCCCGGTGTCTCAGGAGGCTAAAACAGGAGGATTGCGAGTTCAAAGCCAGCCTCAGCAACAGTGAGGCGCTAAGCAACTCAGTGAGACCCTGTCTCTAAATAAACTACAAAATAGGGCTGGGAATGTGGCTCAGTGGTTGAGGGCCCCTTCAATCCACGGTACTCCCCCCAAAAAAAGAATGAGCTAAGTATTCCAAGGTGGAATATTTGTGAACCAACAAATACTAATGGAAGGTTTGAAGAGTCCTATAAACCTCTGAGTTGTTCTGAAACAGCATTAAAATTCCATGAGAGAGGGAAAAAGTACTTACTTCCTCCTGGTTACATTCTAACAGAGCAAGTAGGTCCCTTCTTGCCTCTGCAAGAATTGTTTCTATTCTTCACACTTGAATAAATTCTACTGTTTTCACTCTTTAAAAAATCCCATATCGGGGGTTGGGATAGAGCTCAGTTGGTAGAGTGCTTGCCTCGAATGCACAAGGCCCTAGATTCAATCCCTAGCACCACACACACANTATATATATATATATATATATATATATATATATATAAAATTTATATATAAATTAGGTCATTCAGTCATTGGAAATCCCCAGAGTAAAGAAATTCAGAGTTGGGGTTGTGGCTCAGCAATAGAGCACTCTTCTAGAACATGCGAGTCCCTGGGTTCAATCCTCAGTACCACATAAAAATAAATAAGTGAAGGTATTGTGTCTAATAAATATTTTTTAAAAAGAAAGAAAGAAAAAAGAAAAAAGAAATCCTGTGTGTGGGAGGCCATCCTCGCACGTGATTTGAGTTACCTCCCTGGCTGGGTGAGAGGCGCTTAGACGCAACTGTGTCAGAGCCTTCCCCACCCTGTCCCAGGTATGAGGGCTTGTCCGTGTAGAGGTGTGCCTGGCCACTGACCCGAAGACCAATCGCTGGCCCTTGACCTTCATTGGATGGGATTTTCCCTTGAATTTTTTGTTCCCCAATATAAAAGCTCACTCCCTGGCGTGTTCTCTCTCTCTCTTGCCTCTTGGGTAAACCTCGCCACCGCATTAGGTGGCTGGAGGCGGGAGCTAGGAGAAGCCATCTCTGGAGCTGGGAATTAAAGGTAATGAGAGTATGTCTCTTTAATTTTAAAACTCACTAGTAAATTTCTATGCTTCGAACCTTCTTTTATGAAGCTCGTGCACTGGTGGCGGCAGAGCTGTGTATGGACTGATTGTGGAAAAGCCTGCCATCAGAAGTTAAGGACTGTCACAAGCGGTGCTATTAATAATTACTCAGAGGCAAATTGTCTTTAAATGCAAGCATGTATTCAATCACACAAATTATCAAATATAAACAATTAATGCAAAAAGTGTTGGGCACACTGGAGCACTCCAACTAGCTTTCAATGCCCACTAATTAAACACTATAAGCAAATCACACAATCCTAGGGAAACTTCGAGCCCCAAGATACTTTCGATGCCACATGACTTCTCTTAGCCAAAGAAGAGGCATTGTCCTTGTCTGGTGATTTCCTCCAGCCAATGGCTGGACATCAAGGAATGGTGGAGTCAGTCCAGGGACTGACAGCAAGCTAGCCAGTCTCACTGATGTCCTTGGAGCAAAACTCTTCAATGTGGCAGGACCAGCAATTTAAATACAGTTCCAAGTTGGTGATGTATGTTGGTGATTGGTTACACTCAGTGAAAATCAATGTCCACTGGTTATGTCCAGTGAGGTGATGTAATTGAAGCTGGGCATGTTCTTTGTGCATGTCCATGTAGCTGTGCTCCTTCTCAGCTGTAACCAATTGGTGCTAAGCATGTCTATGGCTAGAATCCCTTACAGCTCTTTATTAATTGCAAGCAGACATGACTAAGCATGTCAATGGCTGCTGTTCCTTATGGCCAGCAACTTAGTGAGTCCCAGCATGTCCCAGCATGTCTATGGCAGATGTTCCTTACAAGGAGCAAAACTAATAACATCTGACTTCAGATGAGCCCTCCATGGTAGTTTCATAAGGATATGGACCATCTCTTGTAAAAGAGTGTTTCAAAAGCAGTTAAGTTGACCATCAAATAATCTGTTGTGTTTTGTGGTAAAATAGCACATTGAAAGCAGATTGTGTAGTCAAGAGAAATAGGAAATAACTCAATTGTTCATGTTCGTGAGGTCAAATTAAAATCATTCTCAATTCCACCAAGATTTCATCTCATTGTGAGTTCATCCTGCTACTCATTGACTCTAATAAGTAAAAATTCGAAAATACTGAGTTCCCGTTGCCTTTCAACCACAGTTAAGTAAAAGTCATCTTTAGGATATTTCAACCCTATTCCTAGTCAAACTTTTCTCTTTTGCTTTCCAACATAACTTTGTGGTGCTAGAGCGAGCTCTCAACCATGGAAGTTAAATAATGGTCGCTTTGCTTGAGCCCTCCAATGACTCTCGGCTCACCTAGGGTACGGGCCAAGATCTTAACTGTGGCTGACAATGCCTTACATGACAGGCCCCTTACCTAAGTCTGAGGAACAGAAGTAGTAGGAGATCTAGGTTCAGAGGTTCATGCCACAAAGTGGCTCAGTCCAGTGTGGGGGCTAGGAGGTATGTAGGGAATCCTTATGGCAGGCCACCAGGGAGGGAGGGCCAGAACTCCCAGGTCTTAGGCTGAAAAGGCGCCCACAGGCAGAATTTTCTCTTGGAAGCTTCGGCTTTTTTCTTAAATCCTTGCAACTGATCAGTCCCACTCAGAGTACTGAGGACCATCTTCCCTTAAAATCAACGGATTAAGAACTTGAATCACATTGACAAAATACACATTGCAGCAACACCTAAAGTAGATAGGTATGAGGGGATGACCAAGGATTGTGTGTGTTTCAATTGAAAAACTGATGTGACTCCAGTTTTGAAAATAAATAACAGCAGCTTTTACCTCAAGACCTGTCCTAAGGAAGGGGGCGTGACCCTTGTCCTTGGAAAAATCCACAGAGCCTTTCTAGGCAGATAACCACTCTGCTGAGTTGTTTGTCTGCAAATAACAGGAGAGGTCTGTGGCACCAGGTGTCCCTGACTCAGTTAGGCTAGGTGAGGACCCATAGCAACCCCCTAGCAACCACCAATCAGCATGAGACAGGGAAAATACCTGGGATGATAGATGACCCCTCCACAGTAGTTTATGGTGGTTGATAACATGTTGGGAAACCATGTAGTTCAGCACGTACTCCGCTCGTGGCTTAAACCAATCAGTTCAAAGGAATCACCCTCTTGTACTAACCAATCACCCCAATCACCCCTACCCAACTTGTTCCTACCAGTGAATATGCTAATCAATGTTAAGAGTTGTTGTTTGATTTTCCCGTGGTATGGAATGATTTGCTGTGTGATGTTGTGACGCATAGAGAATCCCCCCAAAACCTATAAAATCTCACTGAACAAAGGACTGGGACTCACTCCCTGGGACCACTGTGTTGGGAATGGTTGTGAGTCCAGGCTCCAGCTTGCAATAAAGAATCTTGTGTGATTGCATCAGATATGGCTCCTGGAGGTCTATTGGGGTCCCACTAATCTGGCATTACACAACATCTGGCAAATTTGGTATCCCCTTTATGGCATAGTCCTCATGTTGTAGGGACAAACGAGGCAAGGCACCGAAGATAGCAGGAAGCAGTTTTAATTTGGCTGCAGCCAGGTTTAGAAGGCACAGCTTTTGCTGTAATCAATTGATTCCCTGAACCCTGAGTTCAAGGAGTTTCAGAATTTTATACCTAGCATGTAAGGGGAGGGGCTCAGAAGTTCACAGTGTGCAGAAGTTCACATAAAAGCAGCTTTTTCTTTCACTGTTCTGGGCAAGTTAACTCTTCAAGGACAACACCTGAGAAGGGGAGAGCTTCTTCTCCCTTTTCTTTCCTCCCCCCTGCCAGCTGTTACCATGGAGCCCAATTGTAACTTATCTTAAAAATGTAGGGGCTGGGGATGTGGCTCAAGCGGTAGCGCGCTCGCCTGGCATGCGTGCGGCCCGGGTTCGATCCTCAGCACCACATACAGACAAAGATGTTGTGTCCGCCAAATACTAAAAAATAAATATTAAAAAAAAAATTCTCTCTCTCTCCCTCTTTCTCACTCTCTCTCACTCTTTAAAAAAAAAAAAAAAATGTAGACATCTCTGTGAAGCCCCAGCTCAAGGCCAGAGGCCTTGTTTGCACATTTCTACAAAGCACTCTACTGGATATGTTTGTGAAAAACTAGGAAGGGGGTGTTCAGCACCTGGAGTGCTGGTATCTTCTCGGCCAGTGGCCAAGTAAAACAGGGCAACATGAAAATAGGAAGTTTATCTACATTGGACTCTTTCGCAGAGACTCTTTGGCTGACAGTCCTAAAATCAGCCATGGTGAAGAGGGCTTTTCTGTGGAGAAAAGGGGTGTCACTTCATTCATACTGTTCACAATCACAGTGTGAACAATGAACATTTCATATTTATATTATTCATAACATTTATTGCCTGAGTACACCATCTGGTTATCTGATGATTGGTAAAAAAAAAAAAAAAAAAAAAAAAAAAAACCCTGGCTGAGAGTTTTCTCACACTGGCCACATGTTAATTCCAATATAGTAAGGATAATCTGATATATAACAAAATGTGGACGCTGAAAATTGTTCCACAGTCACTTTATTTCTTTTCATGTTGGGGATTCCCTGACATGAGCTGCAATGCAATCTAGCTTCTTCCTGTGATCACATATAGATTCTCCGGGATGAAGTTGAGACCAGAGCTTACAAATTTTCTCTCCAGTGAGGAGTCTCTGATGTTATTGTGGTGTGAACTGATCAATATAATTAATAAGTCATAGACATAGATTATAGATTATAGAAATAAAGTAAGATAACATAGATAAGCAACAGTAAGACATAAGTTCATAGGCAAGTTCATCAGGAGTAAGCCTAAGTAATAGTAATAAAATCACGTAATAGTAAGTCATAGGGTTTAAAGCACAGGAAAAAGATACAAACAGTGAAAGGTGATAAGTCAATATGCCAGTATAGTTATAGGTGAATATAGGCTGACAGGTTAATATAGATATAGACAAGGTTAAATCAATACAGTTGTGAACAATTGTATTAGCTTGATCATGTAGACAAGGCTTGTAGATTTCAGCAGTAAAATGATGAGTAAATGAGATAACTGCAAGCATCAGATAAGTTATTAGAACTGGGATAGAGGGAATGAAGTCAATGTGGCTATACAAACAAAAAAGTGTGGCCATAGGGACTCCATCTTAGCTGTTCTAGATTCCTTCTTAGTTTTTCTGTTACTGCTTCTGTGAAATGCAGGACTCATTTCTGAGAAACAAAAATGAAAGCTGTCTTCTTTTTTAAAAAATTGGTTTTTTTTTTTTTTTTTGTACTTTGTACCCCACCGAATGTACCCAACTCAGGATATGGTGGTAGTTGTGGCTTTGAAATAGATTGTCACCCCAACTCAGCTGAAACTCAGGATACAGTTGTCTAACATTTGTTTGGACCTGAGATGGAGTTCAGCTAACTGCTTTTTTAAGCTTCTGTAACTTGCTTGCTTGCTAACTGGAAAATTCCAGTCCTGTTTAGGTCCCACTGGTTACTGTTTTAACTTCTGTGATTGGCTTGCTTACATGAGGCTAAACAAGCCACTGACTTGTGGTTTTTGTGCTTATATTCCCAAGACACAGGCCAGGAAGCAGCTGTTCTCCCACAGAGCATCAGTCTCTACAGGTGGGTGATAGTCCCTGGCTAGGTAAATAAAGCTCTCTTTTGTTTGAATTCAGACTTAGAGTGTTTTCTGAGGCAGCTCCCCATTACAATGTTTTATACAAGCTGTGCTAAGAAAAATGGTTTTGTCAAACGCCCATTGCACTCATAGGGTCTCTTTCCATGGTGTCTTGTCTCATGATGAGTAAAGCGTGACTTAAAATTTTTTATTTTATTTTATTTTTTGATTGAACTCAGTGCCCCAGGGATTGAACTCAGGGGCACTCCACCACTGAGCCACATCCCCAGTCCTATTTTGTAGTTTATTTAGAGACAGGGTATCACTGAGTTGCTTAGTGCCTTGCAGTTGCTGAAGCTGGCTTTGAACTTGAAATTCTCCTGTCTCAGCCTCCCAAGCCACTGGGATTACAGGCATGGGCCACTGATAAGTGTGATTTACAATTGAATGCTTCCCGCCCCCCTCCCCGCACTCGATGTTTATATGCCTTTTCTGTGGTATGAACTTTCTGATGTCTAATTGAGAAGTCTATAACTTTCCACAGTGACTACATTTATTTATTTATAATATTTATTTATTTATTTATTTTAGTTTTTGGCGGACACAACATCTTTGTTTGTATGTGGTGCTGAGGATCGAACCTGGGCCGCACACATGCCAGGCGAGCGCGCTACTGCTTGAGCCACATCCCCAGCCCAAGTGACTACATTTAAATAGCTCCTTTCCTGTTTTTGTTGTGTCAGAAACTAAATTCTGACCAAAAGCTTGCCCATGTTCGTAACACACAAAGGATTTCTCTTTAGTATGAATTCTCATCCATTATAAGATGTAATGTCTGTCAGCATAATTTTCTTTTTTAAAAATTTTTTTAAAGAGAGAGAGAGAGAATTTTAATATTTATTTTTTAGTTTTTGGTGGACACAACATCTTTGTTTGTATGTGGTGCTGAGGATCGAACCCAGGCCGCATGCATGCCAGGCGAGCATGCTACCGCTTGAGCCACATCCCCAGCCCTGTCAGCATAATTTTCTATATTTGTTACATTCATATGATTTATTTTTTTAATATTTATTTTTTAGGTGTAGATGGACACAATGCCTTTATTTTATTTACTTATTTTTATGTGGTGCTGAGGATTGAACCCAGGGCCTCACCCGTGTTAGGCAAGTACTCTACCACTGAGCTACAGCCCAGCCTCAATCATATGATTTCTTTTTGTTTTGTATTTTTTGATTCATCAAATTCCACATTTAAAATTCTCACAGAGTGTTAGGATAAATGAGGGACATAGAACGAAGGCGGGAAGTGGCACGGGAGCAAACTTCAGATCAGCAAGCTTTTCTTTATTTGGTATTTGTTGGCAGAGTCAACATCTTTGTTTGTATGTGGTGCTGAGGATCAAACCAGGGCCGCAGCATGTCAGGCAAGCGCGCTACCGCTTGAGCCACATCCCCAGCCCAATTCATTATTTTTTAATTAATTAATTAATTTGGTGCTGGGGATTGAAACCAGGGGCACTTAACCACTGAGCCATACCCCTGTCCCCTACTCCCCCTTTTAATTTTTTTTTTTTTTTTATCTTGAAACATGGTCTCTCACTAAGTTGCTTAGGGACTCACTAGGTTGCTGAGGCCGGCTTTGAACTTGTGATCCTCCTGCCTCAGCCTCCAAATTGCTGGGATTACAGGTATGTATCACCATGCAATGTGACTGATAGATTGTAAGGTGAAGTTTTGTTTTGTAAGAAACCACTAAACTGTTTTCCAAAGTGGCTACACCATTTTGTATTCCTGCCAGAAATGAATGAGATTTTTGAGTTGCTCCACATCCTCACCAGTTTGTAATATTGTCTGTGTTCTGGATTTCACTAATAAGTGTGTGGTGGTATAATATTGTTAAAACTCCAAAATTTCTGACATGATGTGGGATATCTTTGCGAATATGCTTATTTGCCTTCTTCACATCTTCTTTAGTGAGGTATCTGTTAAGGTCTTTGACCCTTTTTAAAATCAAGCTATTTGTTTTCTTCTTGAGTTTTTTCTTTGTGAATTTTTGGGTGACAAGTCTTTCTTTTCTTTTGGTGGTACTGGGGATTGAACCTAGGACCTGAGCATGCTGGGCAAGTACTCTACCACTGATTTACTCCCCCACTTGTGGATGACAGTGATTTATTAGATATTTCTTTTGAAAATATTTTCTGCCACCTGTGGCTTTTTAAAAAATTATTATTCTTAATAAAAATTATTATAGTCCTTTATTTTTTAATTTCACAGAGCAAATATATTTAATTTTAAAAATAAGAGACAGTGTCTTCCTATGTTTCCCAGGCTGGCCTTGCACTCATGATCTTTCTGCCTCAGCTTCCTGAATAGCTGAAATTACAGGTGCATGACACCACACCTAGTAATTTTAAAGTTTATTTGTTTTTCTTTCTTTCACAGATTGTGTCTAAAAAGTCATTGCCGAACCTAGGGTTATTTAGATTTCTTCCTGTTATCTTCTAGTATTTTTATAGTTTAGTGTTTGGTTAGATTTGTGACCTAGTCTGAATTTCTGTGAAGGGTGCGAAGTCTTTTGTTTTTGTGAATGTCTAGTTGTTCCAGCACTATTTGTTGAAAAGACTACACATCAGCTCATTTTTTATATTGTTTCCTAAGTAGTTTTTTTTTTTTTGATGTCTTCAAACACCACATACACATAACACACAAACACCTTGGGTCACATATTTCTAATATATCTTTTATTGGTGTGTGTGGGGATTGAACCCAGGGTTGCATTACTTCTGAGCTACATCCATAGTCCTTTTTTATTTTAATTAATTGATTAATTTTGGTACTGGGGATTGAACTCAGGGGCACTCAACCACTGAGCCACATCCCCAGCCCTGTTTTGTATTTTATTTAGAGACAGGATATCACTGAGTTGCTCAGCACCTCACCATTGCTGAGGCTGGCTTTGAACTCTCTGTCCTCCTGCCTCAGTCTCCCAAGCCCCTGGGATTACAGGCGTGCACCGCAGCACCTGGCAGTCCTTTTTATTTTTTGAGACAGGGGCTCACTAAGTTGCTGGTGCTGGCCTTGAACTTGTGATCCTCCTGTCTCTCTCCCGAGTTGCTGGAATTATAGGCATGTTATAATTGAATGCCCTTATTGTTAATATTTATTTCTTCACTTCTACTCAAGCCATCTGCTTCTGCCCCACCTTCTTTATTTAGGGCTGCCAGATTTTTTTTTTTAATGTATATATTTTTTAGTTGTAGATGGACACAATTCCTTTATTATATTTTTATATGGTGCTGAGGATCAAACCCAGTGTCTCACACATGCTACCACTGAGCCACAACCCCAGTCCCTAAAGGTTGCCAGATTTAACAAGTAAAAATACAGGACATCCAGTTATATTTAAATTTTAGAAAAACAAGTAATTTAATATCCCACTTCCCCTTCACCTTCAGGCTTAGCAAAAGCCTTCCTCCTCTCTTGCTTAAGTCTTTCCCCTTCTTCCTTTTTTCGGTGACCATACCAAGATTTCTCCTGGAGAGATGCTTCAGCAGATAACGTTTCTCTTCCTCAAAAATCATCTGTCCCCATCTTTCTGAATACATAACAATAACTGGGGTCAGACCTCAGCATAGTCCCACTGGGAAAACAGTGAGTGCTGCAAGAGAAAATCTTTCTCATGGAAGCATTGCTGAACCTGGCTAAGATTACTGACAGGAACCAGAGGAACACACGTGGGAATGGCTCCTGAGGTACTGGGCTGGGAGTGGAGGCCATGGTGTTGGGGTGTGAAATATAAAGCCAGGATGGGGAGAGAATGGCTGCAAACCTGCTGACCTCAAGATAGGGAGATTACCTAGGGAGCCCCAGTGCCATCAAGAGGTTCTTTAAATATGGAAGAGGAAGGCAAAGAGTCAGATTAAATGTGCATATGGAAGAATGGCCAAAGAGATGCAACATTGCTGGCTTTGAAGGTGGAGAAAGGAACAATGAGACAAAGTGGGCTGCCACCTGGGTGGCCTCTAGGAGCTGGTAAAGGCAGGGAAACTGATTCTCTCTCGCCAGGACCTGCCAGGAACTCCCCAGGGGACCACACCCCTGCTACCAGCTTGATTGAGACTCATCTCAGAATCCTACAGATCTGCAAGGTAACAAAGTTATGTCGTTTCAGGCCATTAAGTCTGTGGTAATCTTATTTTTTTGTGGTGCTGGGGATTGGACAGGGTCCCATTTGCCAGGTGAATGTACCACTGAGCTACATCCGAAAGTTCGAAGGAATTTGTTAGAAAACAAATAACAGCCCTGATGTACTTTAGAATGGTTCTTCCAGACTTGGCCATAAATGAAAGCTTATGGTAAATGAGGTAGATTTAGATTAGAATTACCAGAGTTCTGAGAAGAGGGTCAGCAGGCCCAGTGCATGTTAAAACTAACTTATTGCTTGAGACCTGAGAACCCCACGCTGGACTGTTATCCCAGAGGAACCAAAGAACTCCTGGTTCACTAGGATAACAGGATGCACCATGACAGGCGCCTGGTACTGAGTTCAGTGGTGGCTGTCCCTGAGGCTAGAATTAACAGCAGATTCTACCATGCAACTCAGTTCCCTAATGTTAGTGGGGATGACTGAATTCTGGATTAGAAGAGGCGGTGGCATTTAACCATCAAAGGAAAAGTAGACCTCCTAATGGTGGGCTCCGCTGCTGCCTAAATGCTCTGTGGGCCTTCATCATGAATATACAGACAAGTCGGCATTACATGTAGAGTTTAAGGTGCTGGCAGGACACCCAGATCTTTAACAAACTACTTGAAACAGAAAAAATTTCTTTTTCCAGTAATTACACCTTATACCACCCCAAATATATGGCTGATACATGAAGACTATCATTTAGAACTGTGGCCTAATTGGATCCTGGGATGGCATACAGGGCAGCTTCCAGAGACCAGACTTGGTACTAGCATGAACCTTTCTTATTATCCCTGCTTGGCAGAAGGCAAAAAGATATTTCAGTGACTACTTAACAAAACAAAACAAACCTATCATAATATGAAGATAAAGCAGTTGGGTTTCTAGGTTTCTGGACCAGAAACACCATAAGGAAAAGTGTTTTAAGAGGCCACAGAGATTGCAGTCAGGACAGACAGGATGGATTTTTTTTTTTTTTTTTTTGACAGGATGGATTTAAGATAATCAAATTGTGTTTTACTTCTCGAGTTTTGGAAGAAGGAAGCTGCCCAGGGAGAGTCAATTTTAATAGACTCTGGAATGGACAGGATAAATACAACCAAAATGCAAATGAAGTTGATGAAATGATCCCAACAATAAAAAAAATGTACTTAATAAAGCACAATGTAGACCAAAATGTAGCTTCTATACATACTCTACCACAACCCCTCATATATACATTCACAAGTAACAAAAGCTTTACTTACCCCCAACTCAAAATTTCTAAGAGCTAAACCAGTAGGAATAGTTTCATTTATAGTCAGTTTTGATAGTACATCATTTATCACAATAATAGTCCTGAGGCATGATATGATGTTACATGTTTATTCTGAATTCAATCAAACTGTGTTCAGTGTTATCAATTCTTCACAAGTTATAACTCTGGAATATACATTGAAAGGTTAAACAGTTTTAATATTTCTTAATTATACTGGGTATACCTCAGTTTATGCAGAAGGCAATGCTGGCATGGTTTGCTGGGTCCTGAAGTATGGGGAGGGGACCTCCTGCCTTTGAGTGCTGTGGAGCTGTCACTCCACAGGCATCCCTGATGGTGGGTGGAACAAAATCTATCAATAGAGTTTACTGCATCACGGGCTTCTCCCTACCATTTACGTTCCAAAGTTTACGAAAACAATAATGAAAGAGGGATACTTGACAATTATAGTACTTCTCCCTCTCCAGTGTGGACTCTTTGATGTTTGGAAAGATTTGACTTGCTACAGAAGGTTTTTCCACAATGATTACACCAATAGGGCTTTTCCCCAGTGTGGATTCTATGATGTTTATTAAAATTTGAGCTGTGGTTGAAGGCTTTCCCACACTCCTTACATTTATAGGGCTTCTCTCCAGTGTGGAGGCGCTGATGTGAACTGAGACCTGCGTGCTGGCTAAAGCTCTTTCCACACTCATTACACTGATAGGGCTTCTCCCCAGTGTGGATGCGATAGTGTCGAATGAGGCTGCCTTTACCACTGAAAGCCTTTCCACAATCTTTACACTGATAGGGTGCCTCTTCCGTGTGCATTCTCTGATGCTTAAGGAGGTCTGAGCTCTGCCCAAAGGCTTTCCCACACTTACAGTCATAGGGCCGCTCCACCAGGTGTGTTCTGTAATGGAGGGTAAGGTTTGAGCTATGGCTGAAAGCCTTCCCACACTTGGTGCACACATAAGGTTTCTCCCCAGTGTGCGTTCTCCGGTGTTTGGTAAGATTCGAGCTATTACTAAAGGCTTTCCCACACTCGGCACATATGTAACGCCTCTCTCCTGGGGTGGGTTTAGTGTGTACTGATTCTGCCCCTTTCTTGGAACCTGTGTCTTGAAGAGGGGTTTTTGCTCCTCTTTCCTTTCCAAGGTTCCCCCACTGCCTTTCTGACCTGGCCCCACACTTATTGGCAACAATCACAGGAATGATATCCCCTTTGAGTCCATCTGCATGAGACTCTTCTTCAGAACTTTTCTGCTCATCTGCTGATTCCTCATTATGGGGATCCAGTTTATAGTCTGAAACAAGAAATGGAGAAAGGATATGCTTGTTGTTTCCTATTAAGAGGAAGAAACAGTTAAAAAAGAAATAGGATCGTCACACATAAGCTCCGTACCACAAGCTACAATGGTCTGATGAGTCCATGAACATTTCTGCCATGAAAGCTTCATATATATATATGGCACAAGGTATAAACAGGAAAATAAGCACATCTGAACAGGAGCAAAGGAGACGAATGATGCTCAGGCAGGAACAATGACCAAAGCTGATTAAGGAACAAAAATAACTTAAGGGAGATGAGGCTAAGCGGCAAACTCACAGAACCCGCATTCCCACAGAACCGAATATGAAAGCGATGAAGAACATTCAGGGCATTCAGTCCCATTTACATTCATTCTGATTCCAGATCAGGACTAATATGAATGGGGGTTAACTCACCATTTAACTAATGCTGGCTATGTCTTATCATTAGTGACAATATCAGACTGAACCAGTTTAAAGCATTTTGCTAGGTAGTTAACACTTCATTAAAGTCATTTTAACCATTTGTGGAAAAGGGGTCTATGAGACATGTACTCTGAAAAACAGGCTCTTGCGGAGAACTGTTATCCCTCCATGGAACCCGTTTCTCTCTCTCTCTCTCTTCATCCTCCTATTCACTTTTCATAAGAAGCAATCACTTGGCGACATTTTGAGTTACTGCATGAGCCATGAGCTATGTGTAGCACGTACATCTTACTTAACATAAATAAAAGTAACTTAATACAAGTTAAGATTTCGAAAGTAGTCTAATGAAGCAGGCTTTGAAAAACAGTTTTCTGGGGCTGGGATTGTGACTCAGTGGTAGAGCACTCGTCTAGTACATGCAAGGCCCTGGGTTCGATCCTCAGCACCATATAAACATAAATAAATAAAATAAAGATTAAAAAAAAGAAAAATAGTTTTTTAGGGACATTTAGCTCAGGGACATTGGGACATTCAGCTCACTTGGTTTATTTCCTGAATTTGAGTATTTGTGTCTTTCATCACTTCTGGACAATCTCAGTCTCTCCCAACTCTATTCTCCCCTGGAACTGATGTTAAACAGAGCTGTATGGCCTGCCCACTCCCCACTACCCTCGGCGCCTTCCATCTCTTCTTTCCATGCAGCATTTCAGGTAACTTTCTCAGTTTACCCCGCGGTCCACTAATCATCTCTTTAACTGTTTAAAATAGCCACTGTGTTCATTTTATTGACCACAGTTTTCATGTTCAGAAACGCTATTTTTTTTAATCAAAGCTGCCTGTTTATCCCTCCCCCAACAGCTTCTTACTATCTTGAGATTGCAATGATTTGTATTAATTTATTTGAAACCAACTTATAAAGTGATTTACATCAATGTTCCATTATCACAGATAATTGAGCTTTAATTTTCCTTCTGTTGGGTCTACTGACTCTTATTCTCCCTTGGATATTTCATAATTTTATAACTTTTATTTCTTAGAAAGGCTTTATCCCCCCCAACTCTCACTCTAAATAACTGTACAGCCTGGAATAGTCTAGAATTTGCTGGAATACACAGTCTGTGGCTTCACATTTGCTCTGTCACGTACTGAGAACCAAGGCTTATGTTAACTTCTTAGCTTGGTGGTTTCTGTACCATTCAGGTAAAATAAAGTCCGATCTCCTACTAAGGTAGCTGTCTAGGGTTTCAATGTCTCTGGGTATGCTTCTATCTCCACTTAGATTGGCAAACTTCGGTTCTGGATCCCATGCTAGTAGGATGGTTCTTTGGGCCTAACAAGACTTTTCACAGTTAGTGTATAACCTTTTGGGTCTTCTTCATGCAAGGCTTTCAGAAACTTCCTTTCCCTCAGGAGGGCTCAAGAACCTGTCTTTTCTCCCCATTTGGACATTAAAACCTGAGCCTGCTACTGGCTCTGATAATCCTTCCTCTCTACCTCTCCTCTGGGTAGCACTGCCAAGTGACTATGCCAAGAGAAACAGAAAATAAAACTAACCATTATGGCTATCTATAACTTTAAGTAGTCTAGAAACTCCCAGAAGGCTCCAAATGACTAGAGAGGAGAATTGGCATTAAACATTTAAATTTAGCCAGACAGTTCCATTTTTTTTTTTTTTTTTAACTTTTCCCAGAGAATATGATTAACAGAGATCAAAACTCTGTTTCCAGCCAGGCATGGTGGTGTACACCCATAACCCCAGTAGCTTGGGAGGCTGAGGCAGGAGGATCACAAGTTCAAGGCCAGCCTCAGCAACTTAGTGAGGCCCTGTCTCAAAATAAAATATAAAAAAAGGACTAGGGATTTGCTAGTGGTTAAGCACCCCTGAGTTCAATCCCCAATACAGAAACAAACAAACAAACAAAAACCCCACCCGTTTCTAAGATGGAATTCCATGTGTGTGGGACATGGTAACATCTCATGGAGATTTCTGAGGGCTATGGACTCTGCTCATGAAAGTACAACATACACATGATTAGCGATGACACCACCTACACTTGAGCAAAGCCCTGGTGGACTATAAGATCTGGAATAATGTCCCATGTTTTCATAAACATAACTAAAAATTAAATATTTTAAGATTTAGTTGTAATTCTTCTAGGAAACGACAGTATGAGCATAGAAACCATTAGTATGAAATAACAAAGGGGAAAACCATCTATAGTGTCTGAGACTGTTCTGTAAACTATGATTTGTGGATTTGAGCAGGGAAGTACGGCTACCCCAATACAGCTGTGACCTGCTAGCTTCAGAAAGGAGGCTGCCAGTTATCTTCCATTCATTCTCTCCCGATCCATTGTCTCTTGCTCTGTACCCGCAAGAAACTAACTGCTAGAGGACTGTACAACTGTCTTGTTTGTCCTGATCTGGCTGCCAGGGGGGTCTGCCAATAGGGAAACTAGCAGAAGATGTGTGGGCAGGAGCAGCGTCAAACTGGGGTATTTATTCCCTTTGCTCTCTATCTGATGACAGGGTCTGCAGCCACAGCGCCTATCAAGTGACCTCCCTCCTCCCTCAACCAAGGCTACAGCTCCCATCAGACTCTGGTGACAGGTCCTCTTTCTCAACCCTTTAGGCTCATAGAGAGTAATGCCTCCCTCCCTTAAATGGTACTGGGGACTGAACCCCGGGGAGCTTAACACTGAGCTACATTCCTATCCCTGGTCCTTTTTATTTATTTTTTTGACAAGGTCTTGCTTAGTTGCCCAGACTGGCCCTGAACTTACAATCTTCCTGCCTCAACCTCTTGATAGTTGGGTTATTACAGGCATGCACCACCACATCTGGTGATAATAATACCTTTACATTGCTGTCTAGGGTGCTCTACCCGTCACTGGCTGTCCACACCTCTGTAAAGTCCTTTATCTAACTCATTTCACTTGGCCCTCTAAGAGTGTGCCATCTGTTCCCACACCAGGACCCTGGCTGATACAGTTAAATGCGGGGAAGAAAGGAAACTACTTTGCTTAGTTAGCCTGCTAGTCAAGTCAATCCAGGAGTCACTACACACCAGGAGTCACTACACACCAGAAATTATGGATCCTTCTCCTTCTTCAACTATGAAGGCCAGGGCCCTCTGAGATGGTGCTCACCTTGACTTTTTCTTGGATCCTGAGTGTAATCCTGCTCCTCACCAGTCTCTTGGATATACAGAGGCCCCCAGGATTCATACTTGGGACTGGTCTCCACAGACTGTGTCTGCATGCTGCTCAGGGATGCCTTGGCACTTCCTGAAGATGACGTCTTCTCCCACACTTGTTTCTGTTCATTTGGAGTTGAAACCTAGAAATAGTAAGAAATGGCTGGGTTTGTGTACAGCTCACTATTAGAATGAAATATCTCAGGGAAAAACTAGGGAAAGAAAAGAAAAACATCCATCCTACTGGATCCTCAAGATTAAAGAAGAAAACTTACAAGGAAAATGGTCCAACTCACAGTAATTCTATCCAGCTAATTTGGTTGAATGGACAAATCCGTGTTCCTGCAGGGAATGCTATGCTTTTAATATCTGAAATTTAAAAAGCCCCCCTTCCCTACCTGCAGTGCTGGTTCATCCAGTTCTCGCTCCAGATCTTCCAGGAGAGTGACGGCCTCTTCGGCACTCTCTGGGCAATGGTCCTGCACCCAGGCCTGAAGTTCCTGGGGCAGGATGGTCAGGAACTGCTCCAGCACCAGCAACTCCAGGATCTGCTCCTTGGTATGGATCTCCGGCCTCAGCCACTCACAGCAGAGCACCCGGAGCTGGCTCAGGGCCTCCCGGGGCCCAGGGGTGTCATGGTACCCAAACTGCCTAAAGCGTTGACGGAACATCTCCAGGCTGGGAAGGCACTTCCCTTTCTCTTCTTCATCCTCGACTTTCACAGATACAGGCCCCACCTGATCCTGAGGGGGCCTGGGGCCCAGAACTGTGGCCATGCCCACCACCTTGGTCATCATACAGACTCCAGAAATGGCTTCTCTAGGGCAGGCTTTGTGGAGCAGGAGTTTTGGTTCTTTTGGGTTTCTGGTTCCTTAGGGCCACACGTTAAACCTATGAAAATACGGTCACCATAAAATCACCAAAAGAAAAAGTGACTTTTTTTGTTTGTTTTTATAGACATACTTTTAGTACAGGAAATTGTAGAAATTATGACCAAAATTATTATTCAAAATTATTCTGGAGTCAGCTTGTGATAGCCTACTTTGATTTTACTGTGTTGTGTCTCTATCTTCCTAAAAAGTGCTGTGTGGCATAATTTTAAAATCAGATTAATTTGCTCCAAAAACTGTTTCACAATCTTACAACTAGAGATACCTTAGTTTCTGAACATTCAACAAGCTATCTAGTGGTCAAATACTGTCTGTTTGAACCTAAGACATTTATTTAACTTGAACATTAAAAATTTACTAGTCAAGGGCTGGGGTTGTGGCTCAATGGTAGAGCACCTGCTTAGTATGAGGCACTGGGTTCAATCCTCACACCACATAAAATAAAATAAAGTTATTGTTTCTATCTATATAGAAATATATTTTAAAAAAATTTAGTAGTCAAATAACTGGGTTTGTTGGCATAACCAGGTATGAGGTTGGAATTAACTAACATACAATAATGAAGTATAATTAAAGACATAATTTTGAGCTTCACTTGACCCATTTTAAGTAGGGCATATGCAAGTTTTTAAATGTCTTTAGCTTTTTAACAGAAAGGCAGGTGGAATGACAGAGAATAGACTAAAAGTGACATGTATTCTTATTGTGATATTTATTTTGACAAAATGTCACTCAAAATAGAGGATACAAAAAAAATGCTTAAAGTAAGGCTGGGGTTGTAGCTCAGTGGTACAGCATTTGCCTAGTATCTATGAAGCACTAGGTTTGATCGTCAGCATCGCTTAAAAATAAAGTATTGTGTGCATCTGCAACTAAAAATATTTTTTAAAATGTTTAAAGTATCTTTTAAATTTTAAATACTCTATAAATCTTTCAGGCTATTGACACATGTGAATACCAACACACAAGTAATAACATAATCACTTCGATTCTCTTCATTTGCCATGAAGTCTATTCATTCAATATCTGAATACCTGTCATGCAGATGGTACTAGGGCTGCAGTGGGCAAGTACGACACACACCCCACCCTCTGGGAGCTTTCAAACTTTTATAATAGGGGAGATGGTAAATAATAGACAAGAGAATCAGTCTAAAATTACTGGCACTTATTAAGCATATTTAAAAATTAATAAATTAATCAAAGTCTTATGTTTGTGACTGATCTTCCTGTTTTCAAGTCTTAAGCAGCATCTTTCAAGACATCTAGGCATCCTATGTTGAATATGGCTATCTAGAAGAACAAAATTCTGCCAGTCCTAAAAAAGAGAAATACTTAAAACACCTACATGAAATTACACTGATAATAACTGTAAAGACTATAAAGAGGATCTATAAATACTTTATAAAACCTGAAGGAGGACTTGTAGTACATCTCGACCTAGCACATTTAAAACACCAAACTTAGCTAGTTTTGTACATGCATCAATCTCCCTGGATCTGGCTTGCCAGCACCTCGAGGTATAAAAAGTGATAAATATGTGCATAGTACAAACATAACGAGGGAAAAAGACCAAAACTTAATTAACAGTGACACTGCTGGGTTATGTAATGATAGAGAATTTCAACATTCTTTTCTTGTTTGGATTTCCAAATTTTTTAAAAAGAATGTATATTACTTCTTTCGTAATCAAAAAATCTTTAAAGGTATTACAAATAGTCCTTTGACAAACTAAATAGTTTTTATTGCTGGTGCTGTGCGGAGAAGGTTTGTATTTATGAAATTAATGTTGGTGGAATGCTTAGCAATAGAATCACAAACATCAGCAAGAAGCTCAAAACATGAGAAGGGAAACTACGGCACAGCAAGAAAAACATACAGCACTATTTCAGAACTAAAGCCAATCATCCAAATAAAGGATTCTCTGGCTAAATTTGAGTCTAGGAAATAAGGGGTTAGCCAACACCAAACAAGACTTTTAGCTTTTGTTGTTATGGAACTTCTTTGGATATTTTCAATGCTACCAATTTCCCCAAATACTCCAAAATAGGAAAATGCCATTCCCCATCTTCAGGAACTACCAATGAATAATCAGTTTGGGAAATGAAAGCCAACAGTCTTTAAAAATTTGCAGAAAAGATGAATATGGAGAGTTTGTGGGATCCTTTGATGTAGTAAGAAAAATTTAACCAGCCAAGAAACTTATTTATTTCTATGGTACGAGAAATCAAACCAAGGATTCTCTACCACCAAGCTACGTCCTCAGCCCTTTTTATTTATTTTAAAATTTTGAGATAGGGCCTTGTTGTTGCTCAGTCTGGCCTTGAACTTGCTATTCTACTGTCTTCCAAATCACTAGGGTTATGGGTGTGGCTGCTGTATCCCAGCTGAGGAATGTTATTTTTAAATAATCAAAGTATTTTTAATACTAAAAAAGAAGAACTACTTGGATCTGGGGTGTGAACTAGCTTGGGAAATACACTGCAGTTGAGGGTAAGGCTGAAGAATCACTGAGCAGCAAAAAGCTCAAGTGATAAGTTGTAGCTGAAGGTAAGACAATATAAGGTGGAAAGAGAACAGGAGCTTTAGTTTACTATGTAAACTATTCACTGAGGAGTGAATAGAATGGGAGTCTAGCACATGTCTGGTATATAACAGATGCTCAATAAAGTGGAGTGGAGACTGAGGCATGAGGATTGCTTGAGCCAGAGTTTGGGGCTAGCCTGGGAAATAGAAGAAGACCCTGTCTCTTAAAACAAAAGATTTTGTGGAGTGTATGAATGAATGAACTGGACTTAAAAGTAACTACAATGCTCCCTTAGTGAGATAAAAACAATAGCTCTAGGTTTGAAACCAGTAGAGACCAAGTACATACTGTGCCTAGAAAAAAGATCATGTCCTACCCAGATTCTTTCCTCATGAACCCTGGATGAAGCAATCTAGCACTGAACAAGGCAGCCTGGCTCTGATTCATTTTTTTAAAATAAATAAACACACACACACACAGTTGTAGATGAACACAATACCCTTATTTTGTTTATTTAGCTTTTTTTTTTTTTTTTAATTTTATGTGGTGCTGGGGATTGAACCCAGTGCCTCATGCATGCTAGGCAAGCACTCTGCCACTGAGCCCCAGCCCCCCTGACTCATTTGTCCCCAAGGACAGTTGTTTCCCTCATGCTACACAACTTGCCCTGGTCAATTTAACTTGCAGACTTTTAAGATTGTAATTCTTTCTCTCTCTCTCTTTTTGGTACTGGGAATTGAACCCAGGGGCACTTAACCATTGAGCCACGCCACATCCCCAACCCCCACACCCTGTTTTTTTTTTTTTTTTTTGGTACCAGGGATTGAACTCAGTGGCACTCAACCCCTAAGCCACATCCCCACCCCTATTTTATATTTTATTTAGAGACAGGGTCTCATTGAGTTACTTATCACCTCACTGTTGCTGAGGCTGGCTTTGAACTCAGCATTCTCTAGCCTCAGCCTCTCAAGCTGCTGGGATTATGGCACCTGCCACCATGCCCAGCCTCATACACTTAGTTTTTTTAATTAAAAACACAAATCCTGAAGCATCCTAAGAGATGCCATTAGATGTTCTGACAGAGTGGACCAGCTTCAGCACCTTCACACTGATCTCTGTCTGCACCTAGTTTAGCCACCGAATCACCCAAGTGCAAGACTCCTAGAAAAACTGAGGCAGGGGAGACGTGCCATCTAATCTCCTAGAATAAAGCGCCATGATTGTGCTGGACAGACAGAATCACAATTGGCCCTCTATCTCTCCACTAGGTCTCATCACTCCTCTCCTTATTCTCTATGTTCCACTAAGATCTAATAATCATGTAGGATTCTGTTTCATTCCTGTCTCAGCTTACTAATTAATTCAGGAAAACGTGCACAATCTTAGTAATAAGAAAAGAACTGTCCCAGATGTGGTGATGCATGCCTGTAATAGGAGCTCACTGAGGCTGAGGCAGGAGAATTACAAATTCAAAGTAAGCAGGAACAACAGTGAGTGCACGCTACCAAAAAAAAAAAAAAGTGGCGGGAGGGAAGAAGAGAAAGGCAAATCAAAGCCTCAACGAAACGGTTCCACGGACGTTGGAATCTTCTATGGCAAGAATTTTAAACATTTAAAAATTGGATAATAAACTGTCTTGACATTATTTTTTTTTTCCCTCCCTGAAGCAAACCAGTAATTTAACATTTGGTCACGCGGAGTTTGTGTAAAGATTCATTTTGGGATGCTCTCCTGGTCTTGGCATTCGAGTTTTTCTTAAAGTGTATATAAACTCAAAAAGCAAGTGAAGAGAAAACAAAGGCTCACACAACTCACATGGTCTTCAACTACAGTGAACTTTTGTTTGGAGCTACCTAGATTGTTTCCTCTCCACCGTGGTTTTTATCCCCCGGTCCACAGTACTTAAACTTTTCCTTATATAGCATGGCTTTCCAAATCTCTCTCCCCAGCCAAATCACCTCTCTTTACACCCTACTTATAATCGGTCCTCTAAAAACGTTTCCAAACCGGACCAGCTCTCCGCTGTGCGTAAGCTTTCCAACCTGGGCGCAGCCCGAAGTTGCTGGGCACGGCCCGCGGCTGCCAAGATGCCGCTTCCCACAGGAGGTTCCCACCCATCGGACGTTACTTCTAACAATGAGCCTCGAGTTCAGACCTAATTGAGAGCCACGGAAGGAAGGGCGGGCAGCCCCAGGCCGACTAACGAACGGCTCGGCTCGAGAGAGCACAAAAGAAAGCTCCTCTGGGGCGCAGAGGAGACAAGGTTTCATTTGTTAAAGCCCTAGGGGGTGGAAAAACCATTCCAGAGAGCCGGCGCCTCCATCAGCACGGGCTGGGCAGGGACCGGGGCTCCTCCCCACAGCCCCGCTAGGGCCAGTCGGAGATTCCCGGAGACCACAGCCGCTAAGCCAGTCCCCCTGTCCCTCCCTAAACCTGGCCACCGACCCCTCCCCACCCGCCGCGATAACCGGGGACCAACAGGCTCACCGTGAGTCACAGCCGCTCCGGGCGCGGGGAGACCGTTCGGCGGGCCGCGAGACGGCGCAGCCGGAAGTGCGTCAGAGCCCCGCCCCCGCGGGAGTTGCTGAGGGGCCGCGTGGCCCCTCTAGGAATTCGGGAAACTTCTTGATGCCCTGGTTCAGGAGCGTTTGGAGAAGCGGAATCGCCCTTAAAGGAGATTAAGGCCTTAAGGAGTCAGACAGCTTTCTGCCCGTTTTTACCCAGACGGACCGACCAGGCGAACGCTTCGTCGGGTTTCCAGCATAGCTCCCGACACCCTGGGACGAGGGTTGGGGGGCAATACCGGCTGAGCGTGGTGACCTAGGGCCCCTTGTCGACTGCCTCAGGCCCATCACCACGTTTAGGTACCTGGGCCCGTGAAGCGGGAGGTACAGATATCACTTGCAGATGCGGGTCATGGTGTCAGTCCGAAGTGGCCGTGTGCATTTGCGAGTCCTAACCTTCCCCTGCAGAAATAAATCATAGGGGCTGCGCTTCTCTGGATGTTGCAGGACTTGATAAGGAGGTCTTTGCTTGTCTTTTCCCCTGTGGTCTTGTGCAGCTGCAGGTTCCCAGACTGAAGATGCTGTTTTCGACCTCAGTTCCACACCCCCCCCCCAAAGCATCCCTTAGAGAGATTGCTTTTGTCTGGTGTTGCAAAAGTCACATATATTGAGGGACAGGAACATGAATGCATGCCTGAGCACGGAATTCCCTGTCCATATATATCATAAATTTAGACATTCCCCCTCGACATGTTCTAGTATCATTTTTTAAAAATTATTTTCAAAAGCATAAAAATATTTTAAAAAGTGACATGATAGTCAAAATTAGTCTCATTTTCTTCATTCCGTCATGGACTTCCCACTCCTTACCAAATTATTTTGCAGTAAACCTCTGACATAATTATTTCCTTAGGATTTTTGAAATAAAGCCAATCTTTCAGCATTGGTCAGATGTCTGAGATTGGCCTGTCTTAGGTGCCATATCCTAAGGGGAGTGTTTACAAGCTAGTGGTCATCCAAAGATCACATTAGCAAATCTAAAGATGTAAGGCCTGAACACCATACATCCATCCTAAGAGAACTTGCAGAATTTGTCTTTATCCCTTGTCATAGAAAACAAGATGGGGAATACCTTCAGATTGCCTTAGTTTCAGCTGTGGGAGTTATATAGCATAGTTATAAAGCAATGTTAGTTTTCAAGTACTGGTGAAGTGCTGTCATTTGGAAATACAGTTTGTTTTAAGAGATCCCAGAAGGTAGGATGAGACCAATGAATAGAAATAATGGAAGTATTCAATAAAAGGAAAAACATTCTTTTAGGGTTGTTCAAAAGTGAAGACATGTCCTCCAACATCCTGTGCCATTCTGAAGAATGGGAGAGCACTTAGGTGATGGGTATGGAGGTTTTGCACAGTGAATTGTTGGGCTAGATAAACTTCAACATCTTTTTTCTATTGTTTGGCCAGATCATATTAACTTTTTCCCTTCTCTCCAACTTTTTCATAATACTTATTTACCACTGCCATTCCCTGCATACACCTCCTTTGAGTCCTTACCATGGGCCAGGTACTGTTAGGCATTTTGTTAATTCTTTCTTGCTGCATAAAAGACTACCCTAAAATTTAATACCTTAACACAATGATTGTTTTAATATTTTCCACATCACCTGAAAAAGATACAGATTGGCTGGCCTGTTCTGCTTTCCATGGTGTCACTTGAGCAGCGATGGCTGCCAATAGGTGCTGGGCCAGAGACTGGAAACTCAGCTGGGGATATTGGCCTGGGGGCTTGGTCCCTCCACTTCACTGCTTGGGTCTTTTTGTGGCTTGATGACTAGATTCCCCAAAAGGAGCATTTTAAGAGGGTAGGACTTGTAGATGCCTTTCAGTGGGAGTTATATAGCATAATTTCTACCGTTTTTTTTTTTTTTTTAATAACAGGTTAATTGCCCAGAATCAAGGGGTAGAAAAGTGGATTATCTTTTGGTCACGCTGCAAGACTGATAATGTAAGCATCTTTGGAAACAATGGACTACACACACACATTTATCTCCATTACTTTATGAAATATTAATACCATGAAATATTATAATCTTGAGAACACTTACCCCTGTGAAATATTAAAATTTTCCATTTTTAAAGATCAGAAAACTTGGACCCAGAAAAGTACCTTTTCCAATATCATACAACTAATTGGTGGGAGAGTCAAGATTCAAACATTTATTTATTTATTTATTTATTTTTGCATTACGATTCTTAATACACCATTATACAATAATTTATCATATCTGTGATTATATATAAGGTATGTTGACACCAAATTCACATCTTTATACATGTATTTTGTATAATGATGAGGGTTTCCTTTCACCATCCATGCTATTCCCCTTCTCCCTCCCTTTCCCTCCCACCCCTATTCCCTATCTAGAGGTAATCTTCCTCCCTTGCTCTCCCTCCCAACACCAATTTGAGTCACCCCCCCTTATCAGAGAAGACATTAGGCAAGATTCAAACTTTTTTGAGCTGGGGATCAAATCCAGGGCATCATGTGTGTTAGGCAAATGCTCTACTACTGAGCTACCTCCCCAGCCCTCAAGAGATTTTTTAAAAAGTCATTAAAAATTATTTCAATGTTATTCATCTAAATCGTACTGTATTAAAATGAGTTAATATAAGCGGGTGTGGTGGTGCACTCTTGTAATCTCAGCATTTAGGAGGCTGAGGTAGGAGGATTGCAAGTTCAAGGCCAGCCTCAGCAACTCAGCAAGACCCTCCATAACTTAGTGAGATCCTGTCTCAAACTAAAAATGTACCTCAGTGGTAAAGCATCCTTGTGTTCAACCCCCAGTACCAAAAAAAAAAAAAAGTTAATTTAGGATGATCCATTGTTTCCTTCCATTAATATAACCACAACCACATGACAAAACCCCAAAAGAGTAGACAAGGAAAAAGTTAGTAGATGTGACTTATGGTGCACTGTGATGTGTCATATGCACTTCCTCTTCAGAATGGTTTTGATTCCCAATCAGTTTATGTAGTGGCATCCCCTCCTCCACAGAAAATCTTAATTAAGCTTCTCCAGAAATCTTCACCATAATTGATCTTAGGACTATCAGCAAAAGAATCTCTACAAAAGAGTTCAATGTACTTAAGCTTCCTATTTCCTGTTGCTCTATCTTACAATTAAATTTGGCCAGGGGCCTCAAAGAGATCAGCACTCCAGGTGCTGAACATCTTTTACTAATTTTTCACAAACATTTATGGAATATATATATATACACACACACATACATATATATGTACATACATACATATATACACACATACACATTCTGTACATGTACAGCTCTCTATATAGTTATATATTGTAACTATATATGTATATATATACATATATAGTTATATAACTATATATTACAATATTTAACTATAAATATTGTTACTTTTTGTAAAGGTTTTCAAGGGAAGTGTGTCTGCAAATACAGAGTATGATAAAAAAAACATTCTTTTAAGGAGGCCTCTTGCCTTGGGCTGGAGCTTCACTGAGATGTTTACATTCCAAAGATAAGAGAAGATGTTGCTAATTGGGCTTCATGGAAACAGCTGGCAGGTGGAGGGAAGAAAGGGGAGAAGCAGCTCTCCCCTTCTCAGGTGTTGTCCTTGAAGGGTAAACTTGCCCAGAGCAGTGAAAGAAAAAGCTGCTTTTGTGTGAACTTCTACAGACTGTGAACTTCTGAGCCCTACCCTTTACACACTGGGTATAAAGTTCTGAAACTGCCTGAACTCTGGGTTCAGGGGGATTAATTGATTACAGTGAAAGCTTTACCCTCTGAACCTGGCTGCACCCAAATAAAACTGCTTCCTGCTGTCTTCAGTGTCCTGCCTCATCTGTCCCCTTCGACAATTATTAAGAACCTATAATATGCCAGGCATTGTGATAGGACAGGAAAAACTTAAAATGAAAAATATACAATTCTTGGCAGATATCTAAACAAATAATTACTGATATGGGCAATGATGAATGAGAAGGCCCTAATAAATGCAGACTGAATGAATGTCATTGTGAGTACCCACAGTCCAAGCTCTTTTTGCCCCATCCCTTCTATGCTGGCCTGGACTTCTGTTTCTGTGGCCAGGTACAATTCTAGAAGATAATTTCCTTCTTTTGGAGATGGATAATTGCTTAAAGTTCTTTAAATGAAAGCATAAATATGCTTCCCTATAATTGCAACTCACTGATCCTAGTCTTTTTATCACAAAATACCTCTAGTTGTGCAGGGTGTGGTGGTCCCAGTGGCTTGGGAGGCTGAGACAGGAGAGTTGTGAGTTCAAAGCCAGCCTCAGCAACAGTGAGGTGCTAAGCAATTCAGTGTAGACCCTGTCCCTAAATAAAATACAAAATAGGTCTGGGGATGTGGCTCAGTGGCTGAGTGCCCCTGGGCTCAATCCCTGGTATCCCAAAACAAAACAAAACAAAAAAACCTCTAGTTGTTCTTGTTAGCCCTTTAAAATGTTTGAAAAATAATCACATGTGTTTGTCCTAAAACTCGCCTAGAGGTAGGAGTTTTATGATTAGAAGCTGCTTCTGAATCCTGGAGCATAAAATGTGGTGCCTGGGGACCTGAACTCCCTTAAATGACATCTGGACAGTCCCACTTTACTTGCTGAACATTGCTCCATTCTCTGTTGTCTTGGGAGATTATTGTAGCTTGACAAAAGAAGTCAGATTCCTGTGCCCTTTGTAGCAGAAATCCAAAAGGGGGAAAAACTACCCGTGTTCAATGCTGTCCCTGACTCCCTTCCTCCTTTTCCAGCATGGTCATGTTTTTCTCTAAAATGGTTCTTTTCTCAGTTTTCCTCGCTCATTTCTTCCACGTTTATTTTTGTTGCCATCAGCAGGCTTGCCCAGTAGGGGGTGATCAAAACTTGATTTTTCTTAGAACACAGCCAGGCAAGCTTCCCGTCTATTGCAACTCTGAACACTTCCCTATCTTCTTCCTGGAAAAAGTTCACAGATACAGTATGCTGGAGTGCTGCAAAGACATTTGCCAAAGAAAATGAAAAGAGAATAAAACTAGAGTTAGACAACTATAAAAAAAAAAAAATTGGGCTGGGGTTGTGGCTCAGCGGTAGAGTGCTCACCTCACACGTGCAAGACCCTGGGTTCCATCCTCAGCACCACATTAAAAAAAAATAATAATAAGTGAAATAAAGGTATTGTGTCCAACTACAACTAAAAAATAAAATATTAAAAGAAAAAATTATTGAGTCCTTGTTAGAGTACAGCAAGGAACACCTAATTTGGGGACTGGTACCAACAGGGACCACTGAAATGGGATTTTTGCAGTAAAAGGCAGAGATTGGGCCTTACTCCAAATACAGCATTGGCAAGTGGGAATTGATAGGATCGGAGGGCAGGGATAATTGGATGGAAAATTACTAAGAATAAACATCAGGTGTAAGAAAGATGTTTGTATATACGTGACTCTATGACCATTGTGATTCTGCAATCTGTACAATTAGAAAAATGAGAAATTATACCCCAATGATTCAAATGTATGAATTGCCAAGATCATTGTAATGTCATGTGTAGCTAAAAAAGATAAAATATAGGAAAAAAAAAAGAAGAAGGATTCTGGCTAAAGCAACCTAACAGAATTATGGACAAAGGCCAGGATATCAGACATCACCTAGGGCATGGCAGAGGATGAGGAACTCAATCAGGTATCTAGGAGATAAGATATGGAGAATGGGGGGACGGATTTCAGCTAAACTGACTTAGCAGGGTTTATTGCCGAAACAGAATTTTACAAGAAGTACACAGGTGGGTCTAAAAGATTTAGTAAACTGACTAAAGTTTGGTCAAGTAAAGAATCTGTCAGAACCCTCTACCTTAGAACCAGAATTCTGTTGCCAATGAAACTTGGAAGATCTGGGTATGCAATCTAATGATCTGAAAAATGGGCAAATTAATGCCTGCTCCCACAACTTTAAAATATTTGGAGAAAGACTAATTATAGCATGCATGTGAGAGTTAACTGGCTTGGTAAAGAAACAACACTCACAAATAGTAAGGGATTTTAAATCCTCAAAATGCTTTGCTATGATATTATTTCTAATCTTCTGTTGTTTTGTGTTGCTTTGGTGCTGGGGGTTGAAGACAGGGTCTCATACGTGAGCTCTACCAATGAGCTACACACCCAGCCCAATCTCCTTTCTGTTTTTAATGTCAATCTACCAGGGATAGATGTGGCTCCATCTACCTCATTCCTTCCTCTGTTCTGCCTTCTCCAGAAAAAAAGAAAGGCAATATATCCTGCCAAGACCTTTTCCTTCTGTAATAACAGTTTGCTGACTTGTTCTCTTGTTTGTGAAAAAACCCAGAAAAGGTCTGCATAACCCAAGTGAAAGGAGATCACAATGGGTACTTGGTCTAGCCCTCCCCATGCAAATTCCCTTCCTCCTCAAGGACCTCCAGCAGCACCAGACATATTTGAATATCTAAACTGCTGCAGCTCCAAATGCTTGTGTGCTTAACCATTAAGCATAGATGCTCCATAAACATAATTTGGGGTCACAGTAGTGATGGATGAAAATGGGAGCATCGTCAAGCTCATAAAGGAGGACAAGAGACAGTAGTGAAAAGAAACTAGTTGCTGGAGCCAGATAAACTTGGCATTATTTATCTATCTATGGTAACTGGGACTGAATCCAGGGGTGTTTTACTACAGAGCTATATTTCAACCCCTTTTTTTTTTTTTCAGGTGTGCTGTGCATGTGAGGCAAGTGCTCTATCAACTGAGCTATATCCCCAGCCCATATTTCAACCTTTTTAATGTTGTATTTTGAGAGGGGTCTTCGTTAAATTTCCGAGGCTGGCCTCCAATTTGCAATCCTCCCGACGCAGCCTTTCAAGTCGCTGGGGTTACAGGTGTGTGCCACCATGTCTGGCTTTATCTTAGACTTTCTATAACCCATCTATCATTGTGTGATGTATGACTTGAGTATTACAGATATTATTAAGATTGTAATGGAATAAAAGAAATTCTGATCATTGCTACCAAGTGAACCATGAGTATTCGGTGAATTAACGACAATGAAAGTGTGAATTTATTATGATTCAATAAATTGTGACATTGTGGAAAGATACAAACACATGTGGTCTATGTTAAGGGCACAGCTCTTGACAAAGATTAAGCAAAGACAACAAAGATTTTTTTTTATGTGTGTATGTGTGTGTCTGTGTGATGCTGGGGATCGAACCCAGGTCCTCACAACTGCTAGGCAAGCACTATTGTATTTTGTACATTTACAACTCTTTTCATTTTATTTTGAGATGGTCTAAATTGTATAGGATACCTTTGAACTTGTTATTCTCCTGCCTCAGCCTCCCAAGCAGCTGGGATTATAGGCATTTGCCATAATTTTTAAGAATTTGCTTTTGTCCCTTAAAAACCAAAGGTTTATGCTTATTCAGACATAGGGTAAGTGTCCAGGGGTGAGGAGGAGCCTGGAGGCACTAAAGTGGGAGGTCCTGTGCCTCGAAGTCAGCAGGGCAGGCTAGCTGGGTCAGACCAACCAAATAGGAAGCACATTTGGATAGGTGAGGTCCTTGGAAAGAATATTGAGGGACGTCCACTGAAAAGGGGTGAGGCAAGGCTGTGGGAGGCATGTGAGGTTAGGAAGCAGGAGAAACTCAGAATGTTGAGGGGCACGGAACATAGGATTGACCAAGGGCAGGGGTTAAGAATGAAGGTGGCCTTCATTCTTAACAATAATAATAATGTCTGCATATTTTCCTCTTGCAGCTCTCAGGGCCAGGCCCAGGAATGGAGGAAGCAGAAGAAGCTACCAGGCTTTGCACTCGACAGGACAGGAGTGAAGGAAGAGAGGTCTCGGGAGGTAAACCCTGAGCCTTATGACTCAGTGGCTCTTGGGTGCCGTGGGGACAGTGTGAGCCTCTGTTCCTTTCCATGCCCAACCTAGACTCTCTCACAGGGGCCCCTCATCAACAGATTTGGAAGGTTCTGTCCTACAGAATCACAGATGGACCAGCCAAGACAAATACAATATGATCGTGCTACCTCAAGAGCACGCAGTTTTCAGAGTTTTTGAAGGTATGATACTACGATAAAAACAAAAACAAACAAACAAAAAACACAACTTAGTCTTTGTTCCTAGTTCCTGGCACACAGCTCCTAAAACCTTTGGACTCTCCAGAGTGGTGGTGGGTTATTTTGGTTGTTGTTGTTTTTTATACTGAGGATTGAACCGAGGGGCACTTAACCACTGAGCCACATCCCCAGTCCATTTTATTTTTTGAGACAGGGTCTCATTAAGTTTCTTAGGGCCTTGCTAAATTGCTGAGGCTGGCTTTGAATTTGCAATCCTCTTTGCCTCAGCCTCCTGAGTTGAGATTACAGGTGTGTGTCACCATACCCTGCCCCGAGATGTGTTACTTGTATGTTGATGAGATGACTGGTGACTGGGGTCCCCTAGATAGCTTCAGCCTAGGTGTTGATTGCTGGAGAGACCAGAGAATGGTTAGAGGGTTGAAGCCCCTGATCAGACCCACTGATTGCTGGGAACAGAGGGGCTGGAGTGTGTTATCACCAATGATTAAAGATGTAACCATTCATGCCTACATAATGAAAACTCCATAAACTCCCCAATCCCCAGGCTTGTGAAGCTTCTTGGGTAATAGTGAAGTGCTGGGAGGGTGACCTGCCCAGAGAAGGTATGGAAGCTCCATGCACCTCCCCAAGCCCACCTTAGACCAGGCCTTCTGGCTGTTCATTTGCTTGCTTATAGGACATCTGGTGTTGCTGAGATAAGTGGTGTGGGGAAACCCCAATTTGGTGTCAGCAGTCTTGTGAGGAGAAGCAGTTCACAGATCATGCTTTGGACACTGTAGATCCTGCCCTGCATCTCCCCAGCTCACTTTTCACCCAGGCCATTGGAGTGAACAGTTTTTGCAGGTGCACCCAGCAGCACTTGCTCCCTGGCCTCCGTGGTGTGCAAACCTGGAGTAGGAAGTTATCACTCCCTGGAGCAACTTTTGAATAAATGCTCCCTCATGCAGTTCCCAGAGTAGGCAATCTTGTCATGGGGATATTGGGCTTCACTTATACCCGTGACCAAACTCAATACATATTGGATTTCTTCCCAGTATCTTCTTGTTCTCTGGAATTATTTCTTAAATTAAGTCATCCGCACACCAGCCCTTACCTCGGACTCTGCTTTCTGGAGCCCTCTGCTCAAGGATGGGACAAGATGGGGTGAAGTTCCCTTGACCCATTTATTCCATCATTGTTCTGAAGCAAGCAGGGGAGGACTGAGCACTCTGATATTAAGGAGCCTGAGACAGACAGAACCAGAGTGGCTTCACCTCTACTCAGGTGAAGTAAATCACTAAATCTGGTGAAATGTTTAAATAGACAATGTAAAAAACTAAAATTGAGTTTTGTGGGTTGCAGTTCCAGTTCTTAACTTTGAAGTTTTGCTTTTTTCTTTATCCCAAATTTGTGCAATTATTATTATTATTATTGGTACCAGGGATTGAATCCAGGGGCTCTTAACCACATCCTGGCCCTTTTTGCATTTTATTTAGAGATGGGTTCTTGCAGAGTTGCTTAGGGCCTCGCTAAGATGTTGAGGCAGGCTTTGAACTCCTGATCCTGCCTCAGCCTCCCTCACCCTTGGGATTACAGGTGTGTGCCACCACACCTGGCAAATTTGTGCAGTTATGATGACTAAGTGGATCTAAAAAACCAAACACAAGTATTGCCACCTAGAGATGATAATTTATTGTTTTTACCATGACCCAGAAGAGAAACAACAAAGAGAATATTACAAATCCCCACAATTTCCTTTCCCAACTTCACTACTCTAACATTTGTCAGATACCACTGGCCTCCTAAAATGGACCACTATGAATTTTTGCTGCCATTTCTCTGATTGAAATTTTATACCTCAATCAAGGTTTCAAACTATTTTAGTGAAAGAGTTCCCTAGTTCTTAAACCAACCACTTTCCTCTAGGATGTCATTATTTAGTGAAAGAAGCCTTTCTGGAAATGTTAATGAGGATTGTAAGCAAACAAATTCAATTTTAAAATCATTTATTGAACATCTACTAAGCACCTGGACTCTTCAGAGACTGTTAAAATGAAAAACCCAGTTCTGAACAGCAATAACTTAATTCTGCGGGTATACAAAGACAAGTTTCTTCTTTTGGTCTAAATTTATTCTAAAAGAAGCTGGGAACTGACAGGACAGGTTGTTTTATCTAGTCTACAAATAAGACAATGCCTGAGTTAGCTCTATATATAGATTTAGCCTTATGTTGACCTGGTTGTAATAATCTATATTTAACTAAAAGTTAATAAAAATACATATGCTTATTTTAAAATAATTACAATCTTGCTTGCATAACCCACCCCTTACCCCTACACTCATACACTTTTTAGGATTTTCCTGCATAATCACAACCTGCTTCCTCCCACCCCCCCACCCCCATATATCTTTTCAAATAATACCCCTGCTACCAGCAGAAGCACCTCTACGTCTAACATGCTTTGTCCTTGCTAGGGCAGACTAGAAACTTCAAGCAGCAGCTGAATGTTGTTACCCAGGTGAGGCAAGGAGAAAGGCAAGGGAGCAGGAAGCCCAGCACATTCCCAGTTTTTTTCTCTCCCTTTTCCAGCTGGTATAACTCTCCTTCCTAATATACCCAACCTTGTCAGGAGACTGCACAATATTGAGAGTGACTACAGATGCCTGGTTCCTTCCCTGGACCAAAGGAACTTAAAAGCCAAATTTGAAACTGGAATGAAATCCAAGTGTCAGCACCGCTTTTTTTTTTTTTTTCCCATATATATATTTAGTTGTTGATGGACATTTATTTTATTCATTTATTTATATGCGGTGCTGAGTGCCTCACACATGCTAGGCAAGCGCTCTACCACTGAGCCCCAGCCCCAGCCCAGCGCTGCCTCTTTCAACCACACAGACCTCATTCTTTGCATCACCAAGCAAATGGCCTCACTGCTTACTGAATGCTTGTTGAGGGGAGAAAATTTAATTTAAAAACCAATTAACTTTGCCAATTACTATGTAAGCTGAAGTGAATCATGATTCTTTTAGTAAATGGAGGTGTGAGCATCTCCACGATTAAAAACTATTAAAATCACAGCAAACCATGGTTTAGAGATTACCTAATGACTACTTTCTTCTACTATTTAGGATAACAGAGAAAAGCAGGGGGTTGGTGGTGTCCTCTAGTAAAGAGAACCAGATAGTATGAAGCCAAGTTCTCATGTTAATACATCTTATATTATGGGATGCCAAAGTATTTCCCAAACTTTTGTTGGACCTGCAGAACAGGAGATGGCTTACCTCCCTTTAATTTCAAGTTTGTTTTACAAAGCTTTGAAAAGCAAAACAAGTAAATTCATTTTTGGATAATAAAAAATTAATCTGAATAGCAAAATAAGTAACAGTTTTTAAAGGTAGAGTGTCTATTTTAAAAATGAAAACTAAATCTACGTTAGGAAAACTTTTCAAACAATAATGCTTTATATTAAATTCTCCAGAAGTAGTTGAAATGAACATCTACACTAATTTCTATGATAGAACTTATTTATACTAACTAATTTGTTTTTCTGATTCTGTTTCACTTAATCTGCAGTGATTTAGTTTCCTCAATGGGAAACCCCAGCACCCTCAAATATTTCTGAGAAGTTACTCAGAGTGGGATGCACAAAAATAGGGCTCCTGGGGCAAGTACTGCTGTCACTGTTGGGCTGTATTTCAATACTTTTACTCCAATTCACACAGTATTCCATGAGGATGTCAGGATGGACTGGTTTAGTTGGCTTTGGATAAATGGACCAGCATGCCTACCTGGAAGGTGACTAACTCTAGATCAAAAAACAAAACAGAACAATGTTTACAACTATGAATCTTCACAAACCCTCTATCCTAACAGTCAAACCAGGGAAGTGTGGGGACAAGGAAGGTACACAGGAGCACAGCCCAAAGGAATCTTGCAAAATGCTTCTTGAGACTCATCAGACAACTCTCCTGCAGTGCCAACTTATTTCCCAGGAAACTGCCCATCTTGGTGTTTTCACATCCCCAATTTTCTAAGCATAAAGATTTAAAAGTTAGCGGGGAGGCAAGATTGTGGTTTTACAGAATCTGGTCAGATTATCAGTCCCACTGGCCACTGCAGTATGTCTTACTCTCAACTCATTGATTCAATTCCTCCCCCAACAAGCTCAAATCCATCTACTCCCTCTGCTTGCAGTAGTGACCTAGCAGCTCAGAGGTCAACTTCCCAGTTTTGAAAACTCTTTTGAGGAGTTGCAGATGTTTAGAGGAGTCGTTTCATTTTAGTGCCCTATTAGCCTGTCTCTCCTCATGAATTTACTGATTTCTTCTCTCGATTCAATAAGCACCAAACAATGAAGGTCTTTTCCCCTTCATCCTCCCACTTCTCAGTTCTGTGAACTGACTTTTTGTCCATTACCACATCAATCTCTTCACTATTCACTCCAAAACCTCTCTTTTGAAGTGATGTGCTCTGTCAAATTAAAATACATTATCTGTTTACAAGGAAATGTACAAAATAATAGGGGCCCAGGTACAAAACACAGTGACATTATGGCCATACAAAATGTAGAGAAGTACCCAACATTAACAATTTTTAAAGTTGTACATTTTGCCATTTCTTTAGCATTTCCCCACATTGTTTTCTTCTGTGGAGTTAAGACCGAGCTCCTTCTGCCGTGTTTTGTAATTTATTGCATGACTAGAACATACCGAGGGAATTCATTTTCTGTCCAAAGCAATGAGTGCTATACATGAACGTTTTCCTCACATATAATGTTATTAAGTTTATTTACAGTGTAAGCTTTCTGAGCTAAGGGCTGAGCTGTGATTAAAGGCTTTGCCATACTTATCACATTCAAGAGGTTCCTCTCTGGAATAAATTCTCTGACATATATGTGAATCGTTCTACATATCAAACATGTCACTCTCTCCACACATTTAGTAGTTTCACCTTTATGACTTAATTAAGTGCCTTAAATACCAAAAGGTCTCACATATCTATATTCTCAAGTTTGGCCTTGCTTGTCAGGCTGGAGTAGAAACAAATACCCACAACCTGAACAATTTTACTTCTTTTCCTGGCAAGGTTAAGGTATATCTTTAAAAACTTCAAAAAAGTTCCATTAGGTCAACTAGCATGCTGATGGTCAGCTATAGTGTACCAACTGTTAACAGACTTCACCCAGTCAAGAACTTTTGAATGTCTATCCTGAGCACTAATTAGATGTTGCCAGAGTTTTTGACCATGGCCCAATGACACCTCTGCACTGAGCATCTGATAAATGAATGCAATGCAAATGGTTTTAATAACTAGTTGTAGCCTGTTCTCGGGAAACAAACATTCAAATTGCTGCCTCTAAGAGTGCATCTGCCAAAGATCTGAAGCAACCCCAGTAGCTATCCAACAGCCAGCAGAACATCCCAATAAAATGGGAGCCAAATGAAGGGGCACAGGTCATATTTAAATTTCACTTATAAACAAAATCCCAAAATGACAGCTGAATTTTGTCAGCATGTAGTGGGGGAAGTGGGGGCGAAGCCAATGTGAAACTGACCAAAGTCCTTTCCCTCTTAAGAACAAAGGCAGAGAGTTTGGAATGGATGTCTGGAATTGTGCACTTCATTTTGTTGCTTTCAGGGGACAAAAGTCCTCTCAAAAGCACCAGCAATTTTCTAGGCAACCACCACTGTGGCTCATTCTTTGAAGAAAATTCTTGATGAATTTCTACTTTCATTTCTTTACAGAAAGTGAATTAGATATACTCTTCTAGAATATATCATTTTTTTTTAGTTGGATGGATAGAAATATTCTGGTAACTGGCTGACTTATTTTACGTGGTCTCCCCAGTCAACACTGAAGAAACTGCTTAGAAGCTACAGAGAAGCTGCAGTTAGTCCAAATAAGAAAGCCAAAGAGAGAACAAGAATGAATGCTGTGCAGAATTCTAGTGTGGTCTGGAGCTGAGCCTATACACGCCTCCATCTCATTGGCTCCATCATGCTATCTCGTGGATTTTTGCTGCTGGTCAGCAAATGACTGATAAATGCTAGTTTTACTGTTTCTTGAGGGAACATCTCAAATTGAAGTGGGGTTTTCCTGTTACAGGGTGTTCACGCTGATGGTCTTCAGGTTTGTTTTTAGCCGGTTTCTAGCTTTCTGCAGGGCTATCCATGGCCATCTGAAAGCTCTCATCTCATGAACAGAGCCCTCTCTAACCAAACCCTTGATACCGTCACAGTCCATGATACTTGGGTCCCTTGTGTATGTGAAACAGTCTCCATCAGCAGCTTCTAGAGAGCCACATGACTTGAGCTGCACAGATGGAGATAATAGTTCCATAACCTCACTTCAGTCTTTAGTGATGAGTAACAAAAAAAGATACCGTGTACTATGACTATGACACAATCAACCATTTCTGATATACTATCAGTGAACTGCTCAGAGCAACGAACTACCTTTCATAATTGCCTGCTAATGAAGGTAAGTTCTTTTTGAAAGTTTCTGGAAAAGTGTGGAAAAAAATGCTCCCTTTTCTTTTTCTGAAAAGCAACAAAACACATCTTCTGAACTATAATATCTTAAGTTACAAAGTGCCCAAATCATCATATTGTTCAGCAGCTGACTGAAGAGAATTCTGGCTAAGATCTTTGCCATGGAAAGATGTCAAAAAATGACCTTAGTCAGTGTTCACATTTTCCTTAAGATGGTATCAATATAGTAATTTCTGACATTCTGTAGTATTTATTCACCAATCCACGTTTAGAAAGTCTATGCAGGCAGCTAATCAGCGCCTTCGTTTATGTTTAGGACAAAAATAGCATTGGCCCTAGAGGTCTTAGCATGCCGTGTGGCTGTGAAGGTCCTCTTTCAAAGTTGGGCCAGGCTACCATATTTCAGGTACTCATGATTCACAGGGCTTTATCATAAATATGAAAGTCCTGTTAGAAGTCAGATATAGGATATAGGGAGTGCCTCTTTATGGGTTCAGCACTAGGTACAATGCCGGGCTGTCAAGAACATAACTATATCCCTTGACAACTGAAGCATCTCTTTTGGGGGATGAATAAAAACTTCCATATATGAAACAATGAAGGATTAAAAGTCAGTATATGATCAAGTGCTAACTTGTGGAGAAATGCATTTAGGAGTGCTAGAGTGCTTTAGGGACTTCAAGAAGGGAGAGAAGTGTTTTGAATTGTTGTTGCTGTTTCAGGAGAACTGATCTCAGTGATGAGGATAGAACCATCTACATTTGTTGCAGTCCTTTGGAACTGTAGACTGGTGCACATACCCTCTCTTTCAGGAAGAGATAGAAATCTTTGGTTTGATACTGATCAGCACAGTCCTAGATTTCTATAGCTTTGGTAGGCTACCAGTGATCAGCTATATAACTTATGGGATATATAACTAGCTTGAGCAGCAGCATGTCCCCATGTAGTTTTTGTTTTAACTCTCTTTTTTTGAGAAATAAGCAAGATATTGGCCAGGTAGAGCTTGTTTGCAGCAAGTGGCTTCCTAACTTCAGAAGCATGTTCACAGAGCCAATCTTGTTCTTTCAATTTATGCTGTGGTTGCTGAGGTTCAAAGAGCTCCTTAAAGGTATCCTCAATACTGAAAAGCTTGATGTTTTCCTGCGTGTGTGCTTTTATCTTATGTGGAAATATTGTATGGATTACCCATCTGACCAGTTTTCCCTGCAGGGGCTGTGTGGAAGAATTACCTGCCCACAGACAACACAAAGGCAGAACACTGCTGATGTAACTCTAAGGATCCTTAATCATGATTTTTTTTTTTTTTTTTAAATCTGTTGAGGCTGTTTTTTCCCCCCTCAATGGGCACGCATTTCTGAAATAATTTTAGAAACAAAAGGGGAAATGGCTTGATGACAAATTCTTGCTTTACACACAACTTTTGAGAAATGCTCCAAATGCATCCAGGGAGGCTGGGCTATATTCCAAGGCTCGCTCTCTGGCATGGATTCTGTGATGCAGAGTGAGGGTTGAGCTCCGGGTGAAGGCCTTGCCACACTTGGTACACTTGTAGGGCTTTTCTCGGGTGTGGATTCTCCGATGCAAAATAAGGTATGAGTTTCGGTTGAAAGCTTTCCCACACTCACTACATTCATAGGGTTTCTCCCCTGTGTGGATCCTCTGGTGCTTGGTGAGGTCTGAGCTCTGGCTGAAGGCCTTCCCACACTCGTTACATTCATAGGGCTTCTCTCCAGAGTGGATGCGCTGGTGCAGAATGAGATTCGAGCTGTGACTGAAGGCCTTGCCGCACTCGTTACATTCATGAGGCTTCTCTCCTGTGTGGATTCGCTGATGCAGGACAAGGTTTGAGTTGAGACTGAAGGCTTTCCCACACTCACTACATTCATAGGGCTTCTCTCCAGTGTGGATGATTTTATGGCGGATAAGGCTTGAACTTCTTGTGAAGCATTTACCACATTCATCACATCTGTGAGACTTTGCTCCTGTTGGAACCTCTTCAGGGGTATTAAAGTTTGAACTCAGACTGAAGCTTCTTCCCAACCCTTTTCCCTTCTCCCTCGGACCTCTCTCCCCTGTGGTAGGTTTTTTTTCCCTGGCTGTAGTTGGACCTGACTCTCTCTTCTCTTTTCCAGTTTTCTCCTCAGGGTTTCTCTGCTGCCTTTCTACTACTCTGCCCTGATGTTCGCGTTTCTCTCCAAACTCTTTCTGAAATCTTCCTGCTTTCTCCCCATGTGATGCTGAGTCTTCTGTGACTTCAGCTTTTGAGGTCGACTCCTCATTCTCATTTCTGGTTTCACAACCTGGCACAATAAATAGAAAATACAAATAGCACCTTTTCCTTTTGACGACAAAGATTAATCAAGTGACATTATTTTCCAAGAAGCTTCTATGCCTGCAAAATGACTTCACAGTATTAATCAAGGATAAAAAGAAAAAAAAATAAGGAAAAAATTGGGACAATGTGGAGTAGAACTGGAAAATGAGAGGGCAAGCAGAGTGGAAAAAAGAGAAAATAAATGGGTACATGCAAAGAGAATATGAAATAAACAGGCACAGTGGGGAAGGGGCAGAGGGAAGAGAAACCAGTTAAGGGTGAGGTAAGGAATTAAAGGAATTTGGAGGTCATGATTCTACTATTTGATTACCCGATAATTAATTTGAAGGAATACATATTGAAAAACTCATGTTCCATTTACAGCAAATATTTGTAAGTTTTTAAAAAATGAGAATATAGAGGTCTTTCTAGAAAATATTAGCAGAAAGGAATATAGTGAAAGAAGGAAAAGCAAATACTCCTCCAGTTCTGTTGGCATTTTCTTAACAAGGTGGTGGTTAACAGGCACAAGTCAGAAGCTGGCAGGTCGCGGGGCTCTTCACACACAGTGAATAGTCTCCTTCCACCAGGGGAGCAGCACAGAACTAGCTGTGCTCAAGTGATGGAGATGGAGTGAAGAGTGGTGGGGGCACTTGCTAGTAACAGAATTAAAAACCTTCACCAACTGACAACTGAGAATAATTGAAAAGAAACTGAAAATGATTCTGCACAGCCCATAAAGATACAACAATTTTCAAATGTAGAGCTAACCCCTTCATTTTAGTAATTAAGTGTATTAAAACACTAAAGTTTAATTTTTATTGTATGTTGCTATACTGTTTGTGTCATGTTGCTTTTAGTTTGTTCTAAATATATTTTTAAGCTACAGATCCTTTGTTTTCTTCATTTATTTTTATGTGGTGCTGAGGATCAAAATCAGTGCCTCACATATGCTAGGAAAAGTACTCTACAACCCCAGCCCAGTCATGTTACTTTTAAAAAGTGAAGACTGCAAATTATATAACAGACGTACACAATTTTATATTTACATTTGTCTGGGAAAACCCAAATATCTCTATTCTTTATTTATTTGGCTTTAAGAGTCTATGTATCACAACAGGCCCCTGAATGCAATGATGGGGGAGCTAAATAATATTCAGCTTCCGACTTTAGTGATGAAACTACCATAAATACAGAACTAATTACAACAAAGAGGAAATTGGTATACATTTTGACTTCCAAATCAACATCGTTCACTGTCTGGCCAGTTCCCAGAATGTTCCTAAAATTTTTTTTTTCAAGTCATCAGAGCAAGTAACAGTTAATAAAGCAGATCAAGTCTTTGGCTTAATTTCCATCTAGAACAAAGAGCAAGTACCTAGAAACTACAAAGCCCAGCTATAACTATGGTTTTAAATAAAACCTGAGTTTTTTTTAGTGATACTCTATGTTCACCCTTTACTCAATATTCCTGTCCTCCCAAGATAAAGTCTTGCTGTGAACTTCCCTATTACTGTACATATCTAAGGGTTCCTTGGTGGCACTAACTCCTAGGGGTTAAGATCTAGCAGAGACCACATGAATGACTGGCAGTTGGATCACCTTGTCTTATCTGGCTGATGCCCGTTGCACTTCTTTATTCACTACACACTATTACTCAAGAGCGCTTTGTGGAAGACCACAATTTATTTTGGAAAACTGGGAACCTGATCCTGAGAGAGCTTCAGGTGCAAGTTAGTGGGATAATGTAAAGTTGTCTCCAAGCAATGCTCTCACAGAATGGAAGAAGACAGAAGCCCATAGAAGGGTGCCTGGTAGGTTCAGGTACAGCGTGCCAGGACAAGGGGCTGGGATTAGACTGATAATCAGTTACTTGGCCATCTCTACCAGGAAAAAGATATTCCCTTGACAGAGGAACCTAAAGTGTGGCCCTTGGGGAAGGGAATCGAAATTCTCTCTAGTAAATGAGTGGTTGAAGAGATGAGGCTCAGAGCACAAGAGTTGATTTCTGATTTCAAAGAGCAAAAAATACACTAGGAATCAGGGAGTCACAGTACTATGCTTTTGGAGTTCACTAAGCACAAAGGTTCTCCCTGCCTGTTCTGAAGAAAGATAGTCAGTAGCCTTAAAAATCCTTATCAACACTCAACTGAATATATCAGAGAGTTCCCACAACTAACAGAGAAGCAAAACAATCTTATCAGATAACAATCCTGCATCAGTCTTACCCTGGGAAAACACGTTCCCATAATTCTCCTGCCTGCTGTCCCTATTGAGATTCCTCCGAGCCAGGTTCTGACATCCCCATTCCTCCAGGATGAGGGACACGGCCATGTCCTCGATCTTCACCATTGCCTGAAATAACAGGAGATTCCCCACACTCAGTTCTCCCAAATCTCAGGGACAGTCCCATTGCCCACACCTAGAGTCAGGGACAGAGTTGATGGCATCTCTACAGGACACTGGTGAAGAACATGTGACCAGAGCTTTGTGGGCTTGAGGGGGTTTGCAGCAGCAAGAACTAACAAAGAGGGACAGTGGGGCTTCTCTGCGGTAGGGCATCAAGAATTACTGCCTGGCGGAGACTGTAAGAGGAGCTCCAGGAGGAGAAGGCAGTTACGGGGACTCAGTAGGGCAGAGGGGCCCATAGCTCACCTGGGAATCTGCTGTCAATAGTGCAGATGCCATCGCCTGGTCTCTGGGACTCCCCTCCTGATGAGGGGCAGGAACGTGAGTGACAGGGAGAGCTGAGGGAGGAGAAAGGAGCTGTGAGTGAATCAGCTCTGCTCAGAGCCTCCCTTGATGGCCTGAGGCGCTCTCACTTCTGCACCAGCAAGTTCACTGTTCCGTGTTTAACTACTGAGTAGAGAGCTCCAGAGAACATAAATGAAAGAAAGTAGGACCTGAGTTTTCCTGAGACCTCTAATTTTAAGCAAGTCACAGGAGTCATAAAAGTGCCTTAAAATCACCTGGTCCAACCCTTCCACTTTAAAAAGGGGGGAACTGAGGCCCGGAGAAGGTGAATAACTTTTCTAATGTCACTCAGGAATGGGGGAACCAGGTCTGAAACCTAGGGAGGACTCTAGTCTCAGTTACAGAATGGGTAACATTCAAATCATGTTTCAAATCTGACTTACACTTTCCTCTAGCTCAAGGAATAGTACCAGGATATTAGAATCCCATTTGTGCTTATGTTTGTAAAAAATGCAACCCAGCTTTAAAAATCTGACATAGAAATATCTAGAAAAATAAGGTAAGACAGGAGTCTTCTTACCTCTAGGTAAGTTTTGCTATGTTTGTCCCTCTACTTTTCTCACACTTGGTTATAATAAAGTTTTTAAATAAAATATATACATGGATCAAATGTTGATGAGACATTTATGAATGTATGAGGTATGGGATGACATACATAATAAAAGACATCCACAACATATCATATGATCACAATGGCTGCAATGTATAAAAATCAGAAAAAAATTTAAATGATAAAAGTAATATTAAGCTCCCTCTTTCCTCCCCTTGCCAAGTACTACTGAAATGTTACTGGTAGACAGATGATGGTACTGAGCCACAAAGGTATTAATTACAGAAATGATTTTGAAATTGAATTACTAAACCCTGTAATTATTTCCAATTGTAAAATAACAAGAGCTAACGCAAAGTACACAAAAACATCAAGAATTTTGAGTTGAAATCTTCGAAGAGTAAGGAAACACTGGAAGATGAACAGACAAAGGAAAAACTGAGAATAAATGTATGTCTCAAGTCTTTCAAGAACAATTTACTAAGTGACAACTCTATGCATTGGGTCTCTAAAATTGCTTCTCTAGCAACCTGAAGTGCTAATTTAGTGGGCTGACTACTAATATCTTCTCTAATTTCCTAATGTCACTCTCTATGACTTCTACTTATGGAATGTAAAGATACCCCACAAGTCCTAGAAGGGTATATTTCAACATCAGTGCATGGGTCTGTATGGATTTCTCCAGCATGTCTGCTGATTGTGCTCTAGGATGCATGGGAGAGAGAACATCCCTTTAAGCTCCATGATCTAATATTTCCACCCTAGATGTCATCACGAACACACACACTGGTTAAGTAATGTGTCTTGATCAACTTCTTGAATTATGTACTTTTAGCATTTCATTGATTTTACTGACATACGTACCTGCTTGATTCTAAATTTGGATAAAGATGTATTTCCCTCAAAGGAAAAAAAAATGAAACAGATTTTTAAAATAAGACCCTCAACTGATTTTTTTTATCATTTGCACAACTAAAAAAATGTTTTCCTCTGTTTGAAATTTTCAAAAATAACAAAAGAGTCATGCCATATGGTATCTTTATACATTTTAAATAAAATGAGTCTTTAAAAAGATTTATGTTCCTCTTAAAGATAATTTAAGACATAAGAGTGTTTCAAAACATGGCTGGAAGTGTATCATCTGTTCCCAATATTTGACTAGAAATCTACATGAAAAAAAATAGAAATCTGCCAGACACCTGGAAAGCTAACAAATTAATAAATAATGTTATGTCCACCCAGTTCATTATGCATAGTTTACTTACCTCTTACCATCATTTAACTCCTGACACTGATCTGAGTTATACTTTCCTAATATTTAGTGACAATGACAATTATGCCTAACAATAAAAAGGATGCTTCTTTACCCAGGCACTTGACAACGTGGGTAGGGCAATTCCATGTTGGAACAGTTGCTTCTTACTGCATGAAACCTTGCTTCTTACCTCGGGACTGCAAGAGTCGGGGCTTCCGAGATGAATGCTTGAAATGGGACTGGGAAGCCTCATGATGAAGGTCAAAGCTTGAGGACTCCTGAACTGGATCCAGAGGCACCATCCCTCTGGCAAGCATCTCAGGCCCATGAACTTGACCTGGGACCTGTAGATAATCAGGTTGAACTTGTGGGTAAATCATTTTTAAAATGTTAAAACAAAGACCATAAATATGTGAGTAACTGCAAGAGGAGGTCAGTACACATATTTTTGGGGATCGCCACGGACTGAAACTGGAGCCTCATGAATGCTAAACACATGTGTATTCTAGAGGGTGTCCCCAAATACTTTGTAAGAGCCCAGGAGAGCAGGAAGAATAATCACCACAAAGACTCTTAATATGAGCATTAAATCAGTGCTTTTCGCCTAGCTCCAAAGTCCATGTTCTTCTCACACCAACCTTACCTGCTGTCCTGACAGATCAAGCTCCAAATCTTCCAGAAGGGTCACAGCCTCCTCTCCACTATCGGGCCGGTACTCCTGCAGCCAGACTTGAAGCTCCTTAGGTAGAATGGAAAGGAACTGCTCCAGCACCAGCAGCTCCAGGATCTGCTCCTTGGTGTTAATTTCTGGTCGCAGCCACTGATGACAAAGTTCTTTTAGTCGACTTAGAGCTTCTCGAGGCCCAAAAGTGTTCTGGTAACAAAAACGCCTGAATCGCTGGCGGAATATCTCTGGGTCAGGAGGAGGTGTCTCCTGCAGGTTGGAATCCTGCCCCCACATGTGATCATCTTCATCTTCCTCTTCTACCTTCACTATGACAATCCCATCCTTCTCCTGTGCAGCCTGCGGGGACAGACCTGTCGCTTCCCTTGATTCAGCAGTCATCATTCAGGCTCAGGGAACTGGCGTGATGAAAACCGGGTCTGTGCTGGCTTTTCTGTCCTAGAAGATGCTTTATATTTGTTTCTGTACTACTCCTGAAGTATTGAAAAAAGTTATTAGCACTTTTATAAAAATGACCTGTACTAATCTTCACACCAGGCTACACATCAAGAAGGCACTTAAAATGCCTCTGAGGCTGGACACTGTGGCACATGCCTGTAATCCCAGGGATTTGGGAGACTGAGGCAGGAGGATTCTGAGTTCAGGGCCAGGCTCAGCAACTTAAAAAGATTCTGTTTCCAAAAAAAAAAAAAAAATAGGTCTGTGGATGTAACTCAGTGGTAAAAAGTGTCCCTGGGTTCAATTCCTAGTTTAAAAAAAAAAGAAAAAAGGAAAGGAAAAAAATCTACCAACAACCCCGCAAAGCCAGGCTGTCTTCACTGTCACTCCAGACAAAGGTTTGCAAATAGAAAACTCAAACAGGCAACGGTGACCCCCAGGGTATTTGCCTGGAATCAGAGCAACTTCCCTCCATGTGGCCAGCAGGTTATGAAATGCTGCATTTACAGTGCTTACCCTGGAGAGGGCTGAGTTAGCAGAGTGCCAAGCACTAGGTTAAGCACAGTACATGCGCAATCTTCTTTTGTCCCCACACCAACCCCAGCAGCATTATTAGTACCATTTGACAGATGATATAACCGAGTCGTAAGACAGTTAAGTCTTTTTTTTTTTTTTAATCAATATAGTTTATCACCATATGCAGGGCACACAATTCTTTTTTTTTGAGAGAGAGAATTTTAATATTTATTTTTTAGTTTTTGGCGGACACAACATCTTTGTTTGTATCTGGTGCTGAGGATCGAACCCGGGCCGCACGCATGCCAGGCGAGCGCGCTACCACTTGAGCCACATCCCCAGCCCCGTAAATAATTTTTTTTGGTAGCAGGTGAATACCCAGTGTAGTCAACAGGAAGTCAAAATTGAAGCCCCAGGACTTGCTAATGTATCATCTAGTGATTTCTATTACTTTTATGCGAAACCATCAATCATCCTCTCTCTTTTTTTTTAGATGTAGATAGACACCTTTATTTGTTTTTTTAATGTGGTGCTGAGGATTGAACAGGGCCTTACATGTATGAAACAAGCACTCCACCACTGAGCCACAATCCCAGCCCCTCTCCTGTCTACCTTTAACCTCACCTTCATAAAAAAGACCAGCAACTTTAAAGATTCTTGCAGAGACTACAATTAAGAGGAAATACTCATGATGCAAACACAAAAAAATGACACTTGAAGCTTCTATGGAGAGCGAGGTGTTAGTCGGATTAGACTGTAAAAACTAAAATCAATCTAAACAAAAACTCACCAGTGAGTGAGAAAGCAGCTGGCTTAAAAAAAAAAAAAAAGTGCAGTAAGAACAATTAAGGGAATAGATACACAAGTGTTCCCATTATTATGCAATTCTAAGTGCCAAAAATGATACCAAGTATACTGAAAATACCTTTGTATATACATTCTTTAAAAACTTGGAACTACTTTCTAACCTGTTTAAAATCTTATAGACCTAGGCCTGAAAAAAGAAAAAATGAATAAAGCTCAACCTTCTTAATTAATTTGCAGACTACTGAGTAAAGGTCATGGAAAATGAAAATGCACTCTCTGAATTTCAATAACAAATATTTAGTATGGATGGTGGTTCATGAGTTACTGACCTGAACAAATGTGTGCGATTCTTCCACCTCTATAAACCTTTGTGAAGCATCTCTTTCATCTCCATAGCTATCAAAACTAAGCACCAGGACTGGGGCTGTAGCTCAGTGGTAGAGCACTTGCCTAGCTAGTATGTATGAAGCATAGGGTTGGATCCTCAGCAACATATATAAATAACTAAAATAAAGGTCTAAAAAACACAACATTAAAAAAACAAAACAATAACAACAACAAAACTAAGCACCAAATTGAAGTTTTAGAAACAGACCATCTAACTGCTGTATCCTAGTAAATTAAACAAAGTTTTAAACTAGCAAAGCATTAAACTCAGAGTCTTGAGCATGCTAGGGAGCACTCTGCCACGAAGCTACATCCCTAGCTTTTAGAAAAGCATTTTTAATTACACAGCTTGCCTAAAACATAATTAACAATTCTGGTGGAAAAGGGGTCATATACAATTAAAAACACAAAAATTGTTTTAGGGTAATTTAATAGCACAATTTCATACATTTTGTTTTATTATACAAAACAACGGTAGAACAGTGCATGTAATTTTTATAGTTTCTACTGATAGGAATGTACAGTGGTCCCCTTTATCTGCTGTTTTGTTTTCTGTGGTTTCAGTCACCTGCAATCAACTGTGGTCTGAAAACTTAAGATGGAAAATTAACAGAAATAAACAATTCGTTAAGTTTAAAACAAACTTTATTGCAACATATTAATTGCTCCATTTGTTATTATTGTTAATCTCACTGCACCCAACATAAATTAAACTGCATCACCTAAATAACAACATATATAGGGTTTAGTACTATACATGGTTGAGGCATCTTTGGTACATCTTCTCCAAAGATAAGGAGGGACTGCTGTATGGAAAGCAAAGTTTGGAGATGACCCCTTTTCCCCCCCCCGGAACTGGGGATTGAACTCAGGGAGCATTAGACCACCAAGAGCCACATCCCTAGCCCTATTTTGTATTTTATTTAGAAATAGGGTCTCAACGAGTTTCTTAGTGCCTTACCATTGCTGACGCTAGCTTTGAACTCATGATCCTCCTGCCTCAGCCTTCCAAGCCACTAGGATTATAGGCGTGTGCCACTGCACCTGGCTGAGATGACTGTTTTATCACAAAGATTATTATTTCAATCTTGAGAATTATCACAAGACTAGTTTTTCTACCTCATCTTTATGTCCTTAATGAATTTCTTCAATGATTTTTGAATTGGTAAATATCTTATTACAAACCGCCTTCTAGCCTTTCCCACTGATGCCTTCAGACCTGTTGTAGCACCCCACCCTCCCTGCTGGGATAGTTGGTTTTCCAACTCCAGATCAGCTTTCCCTCAAAAGGCCTTTCAGCTGTAATTATTTCACTTCCTAATTAATCTTCAAAGTGTCCTATAAATCCAAAGGAAATAAAAAGATGAGAAACATGATTCTTTTATGCAAATAATAAAAAAAGAATGTTCCAAGGTTTCAATACAAGTGCTAGGGGAGCCCTGAGAACTGACAGGTATACAAGAAAGGCACTTCCAGGAGGAGGTCCCCTAGAACATGGAGAATAGACAGGATGCTTCTGTAAGAGGCAGTGAGTGACTGGAGTTGCCCAAGATCATTCCTTTGGCTGGTTTTTCCCCAGCTGGAGGCAAAATGTTTCCCAGAAGCCATAGTTTCTTCTTCAATTCATTATGAACAGCAGAAAGACTCTCTTGCTGTGACTCCCAGAATTTCTTTCTACCACCTTAATTCAGGATCCCTATCTCACCTAGATTAGGACCTGGGCTCCATATAGCTTCTCTACCTCCATTCTCCACTGTCCCAATACACACAACATACATACCAAGATCTGTGTAGCACTGCTACCAATTCAGTGTTCAAGAGCTTCCACTTTCACAACACAATCCACTTTTCTCTTCCAAGTTTACCCGCCTTGTGTTTCAGCCTCTGCGGTCCATCAATGCTCCCAAGCATGGGCCACATCTTTCACCTTCACTTCTCTGCTGTAAACATTCTCCCACTGTACCAACTTTATTGGTCGAATTTTTATTCACTGCTCAAGATGCACAAATCTTTCCTGATACCCCAAATTAAATAAGGTACCTTCTTCCTTTGAACATCCTTAGCAGTTTCTGTTTTAAGGCAATTATATTCTCATTATTTGAGTTGCAGTTCCTTTCTGTCACCGCCCAATGAAGCCCTCCACGACAAGGTCAGTGACTCCAGTCTTCTTTTGTATTTATTACCTAGAGAACCTGGTGATTTAATTCTATACAGATGTTATAGAATTAAACTGCACAGATGGACAAGAGGAACTATTCCAGTTCCCCTTCTGCCCTCTTACTACCTAGAGTGTGGCAATGAGTGATATTAATAGCAATTAGTAGATATTAGAGATGTTTGGCTAATATCTCAATCACTCAGGATCACCTTTGATTCCTTCCCTCATTCTAGGCATCCATTCTCCTAGCACCAGGGAGAAGTCTGTTATACTGTTTGATCTAGTCTCACGACCTGCCTCTTCTTTGATTCCTTGTCTTCATTTGCTCCCTACTCTCCCATAATTCATTTGCTACCTTATTCTCAGATTATTCATCCCAATTCTAGCCTTGCAGTCTGTGTGCAAAAACCCTTCCCATCTAGCAAAATGAGTCTAATCAGCAGGTCTTGCTGATGCCCTGTGTTCTGGCAGCCACTGTTTCTTTGAATCATACTCAAAGGCTGGAATTTCCTCCCAGTCCTCTCTGCCTTTTTTCTTTTTGTGGTGCTGGGATTGAACTCAGGGCCCTGTGCATACAAGGCAAGCGCTCTACCAACTGAGCCATATGCCCAGCCACCATTTCTGCTTTTTCTAATTCTACTTATTGTTCAAAGCCAAGCTGAAATGCCACTTGCCCCTCATGACTGCTTAAGAATCTTCTAGTAACAGCCACCATTACTGAGTGCTTTCCAAATACCATTACATTAAGCACTTTACTTGACCACCCAACAATCTTAAGCAGTGGCCACTGTCATCACCTCACTTGATACAACTGAGGTTTTATTGACATTAAATAACTCACCTAGGGTTGCACAGCAAGTAAATGGCAGAGATAGGATTTGAAATTAACTCTGACTCTAAGTGTAAGCTATTAAACCATTTTTACATGTTGGTAAGGAAGGGCTTCTGGGTACATAGATCCTTTCTAAAACAAAACCCTATGAAGGTGAGTATGAAGAGTGACTGCTCAGGAATAGGCCTCATCTATCATCCACTATTTTCACCTGAGTTACTGTTTGACTGAGGCCCTAAGAGGGGACAAAGCAAAGTGGGGATAACCAGGTAGTGGAATTAGCATGGTAGCTAGCTAGACCAATTATCAGAAAGCTCTACTGTGAAAATTTTATCCTATTTCAGCTATGGAGCAGGACACTGCTTGAGTCATTGGCAATCAATAAGAAGAGACTCTGAGGAGGTCGTGAGACCACGAGGACGGAGACAAGGACAATGGGCACAATCCCAATCCCTCTGTTCCCAACTGGGACAGGACTTCTTCTCTACCTTCAATATTTCTCTTCTCCTGCTCTGGGTCAGAGAAGAGTTCTGACAGCTGCGGAAAGGGTGAGTTTTTTCTCAAAGGTTCCCCAGATAACCTGAGCACACACCACTTCTCGTCAGCCTCTAAAGGCCCTAAGTCATGATCATAATTTCTTATGCTGCTTCTTTCTTTGTAATAGGATTTTTCTTGATTTCCCCCTCAACAAGACTATTGTTAAGAATGTTTTTTTTTCCTACTTATGCCACTCAGCAAGATTCCTTGCAAAGCATTAGTTCCTTTTATTTTCTTAAATATTTAAATTTAAATATTACTATTCCTTTGCCCCTTGTGCATTCAATCTTGCCCTCAAATTTGTTCTATAGGGTACTTGGAAGAATTTGGAAGACTTTGTTAGCTTTTCCCCATTTACTAGTTGATCTTAGGCATGTTAACCTTGTTATGCATAAGTTTCCTTATCTGTTCAATGGGAATAAAAAATGACATTTATCTCATAGAGCCATGAGGATTAAGTGAGTTAACATATATAGAGGACTTTTAACAGTGTCTGGCATCTAGTGGGCCCTGGAGACGTTTTAATTTTTAAAAAATAAAGTTAAGAGTTATAACTGTATATTCTAATTTTCAGCCTGCTTAAAAGATAAGCAATGGGAGAAATCCTAAAGCAGCACAGTCCAAAAAAAGTGAATGTGGTCTCCCACACAGAAGTTACCCACTCCTAAGTGAGTTATTTACCTTGTCTGACATTCAGTATTCTTATCAGTCAAATGGTGAGAGGGGTAGGAGTAGAAAACTACATTTGGAGTCCCTCTGAAATGAAGAAGATTCCACACACCATTCACTTTAGATAAGATTACCTCCAGCAACCAATTTTCACCAAGGATAAAAATAAACAATTTATCAAACATCTTGGGTTATTTATAAGCTCAGTTTATTTCAAAGGCTGTTTTCTCAATCTCTCAGTATCTTTTCCAGGGCATAGTCAAAGTTTCAATAATCTGCTCCTCCACCCCACTTTTTAACAGAGATATCAAATGGTTTAAAATATGAAAAGGCTACCCTAAAAAGACAACTAGGTATCCAAAAAATTGATTCTACCACAGAATGAAAATGTAACATTTAACATAATATTAGCCTACTTGTAGTTAGATGTAGTATAAAATATTGGAAGACTCTTTAAATGCTTAGGTCAAGCATTAGGTTATTCACCAGAGAATCAGCAAGAGATGACAGTATTAAGTAGGTGGCTTCCCTGTTTGCATTTTGAGGTTGGTGAAAAACTATCTGAAATAATGAACAAGAACTTGGAGTAGTGATGCAGAAAGGATATAAACCTGGGAAAAACATTCTGGGGCAAATCTCCATTGTGGTTCACTACCTAATAAAGCTATTTCTCTATACTTAGCCAGAATATACATTAACAGTGCTTTGTTGATGTGGTTACGATGAATTCTCCACAATTCAACAAGTATTTATTGACCGCCTCCAATCCGCCTAGCACTGGCCGGTACAATAAATGCTTTCTTTGGTTCCAGTCCATGTAACAGCCACTCTCTATAATGAAAGTATCTTTTTGTGTACTGAAAGCACTGCAGGAAAGGGAGGGGAAGGTGGGGGAAGTGTCAGGCTAAACTGTAGCTGAATTTTTTCAATTCCATTGACCAAATAATTTCAAAGTTGGAAGGACCTTTTGAGAAAATCTAATTTTATGGATGACAAAATTAAGACATGATGTTTTGTCTTATCCAAGGTCACTCAGCGAATCAGTCTCCTAATGGCTCAGTGTGATTTCCACAAATTCTCTTCACTCCTCACCCACTCCAAGTCAAGCAGGATGAACTGAAAAATCCACCTAACCTGACGACTCATTTTTAAGAGCTTTTCAAGCATTCCATAAGCCTAAAAGAGAGCAGTTTGTCTATGATTTGCTACTAGGTCGTTATTCACCAGGCTTCAAATACTCTTTAATCACAGCTCAGTGTTGGGGGTGCGGAGGGGAAAGGGTAAAAAGCAGGTGATCTGTAAACGTCTGCGGCATCTCGAAACGTGTCCAGCTCTCGGCCTTCCGCATTTTCACCTCAAGGTCCTCAAGGACCCAGAGGGAGGGGGAGAGCCAACCCCCAAACCCTTCACCGGAATCAAAGCAAATGGCGACAACCGGAGAGCAAAAAAATCAGACAAGGGTCAGTTCGCTAGCGACCCCGTCCTCAGAAACGTCAAGTGAGGATGACGACACAGCGGGCTAGGGGCCCGGAAGGGGCCCTCACACGGCTTCTCCCCAGGTCTCCGAGAGACCCGGCCACTGAAACCCTTGACCCCTTCTCGCCCGGAGCCGGGGGTGGGGCGGGGGCGTCTCCCCGGGAGATAGCGCTTCCTTCGGCTAGGCCTGGGGAGGAGGCAGGGGCAGGGACTCGCTTCGCGTTCCGCCGGGGCCGCCGGAGGGGATCCCCGGGCCGCAGCTGGAGCGCCCACCCCACGCACACCCCCCTGCGGCCCGCCCGCCCTCCCCAG